>NW_025335727.1:4467543-4509284 GCF_004798865.1 Varanus komodoensis | reverse complement strand
CTAAATAAAAAGTAAAAATAAAAAAATCCTAGATTATTTTTTTCCGTATTTTTTTTAAAAAAAAACTTGTTGCCTTTAACCCCCCCCCCAAAAAAAAAAAAAAAAAAAAAAAAAAAGACCATTTGCTTTCTGGAGGATGGTAATTGGACAATGTGAAGAGTATGTGAAGCACTATTTCGCAGTGGACTTCAAAATACGATGACCCAAAAGATGCTTAGGGCATTAACCATCCTCTGCTTAGCTGGACCCAATGGGCTTCAGTTACCTTAACTCTCCCAATTCAAGTAATTTGTGGCTGTCTATTTGGTTAGCTGGTTTCTTCTTATTTCATGCCAGCGCCAGGCCTGCAAACAAAATGCCCTCTAGTGGCCCTGTTGTGACAACAGTAGGGTCCCCACCTGATGGACACACTAGTGGAGACATGAAACAATGACAATGCTGCTGCTAATGTCCAAGCTGCCCACCATTTTGTTCTGATATGGTGCAAAACGATCTGGAAAGCAGACAAGAGAACTGGCAATCAGAGATAGCCTAGGACAGTCTTTCACAACTTGGTACCCTACAAAAGATGTTTTGGTCTACCACGGCCAGCATCCCTGGCTCTTACCTGTGGCAGATGAAGTAGAATAGTTGCCCGAAACATTTGGAAGGCACCAACCTGGGGACAGGTTGTCTAGGAACCAGCCCGGAAAGACTTGGAGGACCAGAAGCTGAGGAATCCCAACTAAACTTCTTTGCCCAACAGGCCTCAGGTCTGGGGGCACCAGTTTTGCAGTGAACATTTTCTTTCTTAAAGAGGCTGCTAAATAGGCCCTTCTCCTCTTTAGTCACGTATGACAACTTGCTAGGAATGCCATAAATCTGCCTCAATCTAGCCAGCTGTAGTTGTACTGATATATGGGAAGGGAGGCATATTCCTTTAAAAATCATGCGGTGTGCAGAGACAACATCCACTTCAGGCTCCATGACTGATTTATACCTAGATATCCCAACTAGCCTGATCCACATGGGGCTCAGGCTTTAGAGGCTGAACATGCTCAAGGGTTGAGCATCAGGCACTCCGGATGGATTGAAATCTAATCTAGTTAAGAATCCAGATCTTAACTCCCAGCAATCAACTCTTCTCCCAAGCACACTCAGTCTCCAACCCTGCTCCATCCTTCCCAGTCCCCATGGTTGGAGTGCCAATCTTCATGCCACCCATTTACTTAAAAAGTGGGCTATACAGAGAAGCAAGGCAGGGCAGGTAGGAAAGAAATGAGGGGCTAGTGATGGGTCCTAGCACTGGCTGAGGCGGCTGTCTATACTTCTCCTACCAGTGCCATTGGCATGAAGATAAGCTACTCCAGTGCTGAGAGGAGCAGTTCCTCCCAGTGCTGACCAAACCCCCAGCTTCATGTGCCACTCATGTGCCAGAATGGAATAGCAAGCAGTGTGCACATAGATTCAGCCATGTCAATGGGCCTCGTTCAGACACACTCCACTATTCCCATCAGGACACCAAAGCATGGCTCGGTTGGAGGTAGAAGAAGTGGCTCCTCCCAGCGCTGGTCAAGTCCCCAGCTTCGCACAGGACTTGCTGTCCTAAGAGGGATGGCAAGCAAAGTGTTGATTCAGGACGCTTTCCTCCAGCACTGGCCAGAGGAGCACCCCTTTGGCAATCGTCTCATCTGGTGAAGACTCAGCCAGAGGAACAGAACTGCTCTTCCCAACAGCAGCCAAGTTGGGCATCACCTCCTAATCATTAGTGGCTTCACGGGGTTTGGAGGGGAGTCATTTCTGATCCACACCATGGACAGGTGGCCCATCTCTGCTTATACCTGTGGTTCTGGATGCTCACAGATTTCCTTCTCTGGATTGCAATGCCTGCTTTTGCTGCTCAGTGAGCAACAGGCAGCTAATGGTTGTGCAGGGAAACAGAGCACGATGATGTCGTACTGTATGTCTTTTTAACTGAATATGTCAGGGAGACATAGGGATGCATGAATCAGCAAAGCACAAGCTCCCTGAAGTTCTTAGCATTCCATCTTGGAGCTCACTCTGTCTTGAGTCTGCATCAAGCCAGATTGTGGGCTGTGCTGTTCTCCTTCTCACATGAAAATCCACGTGAATTTTGATGCATATTTTCCACAAATACACAGATCATGCTCATCTTTGAAATGTGTGCATTCTGCTCATCAATTAAACCACATTTACACAAATTTCAAAACAGCACGCATTGTTCATGCTCATTTTCCAAATGCATGCTTGCTGTGGAATGCAATTTTGGGAGTTTGCAAATCACATTGCAAGTTCAGCAGTGTACAGACTACAGCCTCAAATTGCATCCGAGTCTGGTCTGGAAAGTGCAAGCTCACTAAATCCTGGGCAAAAATGAACTGAAATGAATTTCTCCTGCATCCCCAGGAAGGCACTGAGAGGAGCTGGGTCACTGACAGCTACCATCCCTCATAACAAGCAGTGTGGGCCTTATGCCTCTCCTTGTATAGAACTGCCAAGCTCCCCAGCCTCATGCTAAATCCCTCCTCCTTCTAGACTAGCAAGCTGGATGAGCCTCAAGATGCACCCATATTCAATCTTCCCCCAATAATTATGTTGTCTTAATATATTATCCAGACTGTGAGTCTTCAAAGATGAACGCTAGTAAACTCATAAACCCTTATTTGGCTAACAGCTTCAGTAATTGTTTCTTTTAATTCCCCCACGGGCTTCCCATACCCAATGTTTGTTCTTTTACATGCACATTTCCACACTCAAGCATTTCTTTCCCGTGTTCTTTTAAGATGGTGTGTAAATTGGAGCTTCCCTTGAAAAATTAAATGAACTCCACAACAATCCCTTCTTTTTCCTATTCCCAAAGTCATACTGACCTCTAGAGGGGAAAGACCCATACAACAGAGCATAACAAAGATAATTAAGAAAAACTAATGGGGTAGTGATGCCATGATCCCTAGAGACCTATGAGAATGTCATTTTTATTGCAAAACACACAAGCTTGCCCCATCTGAAATCCCAGACTTGAGCACAAGTGTAAGCATACGTCTCCTGAAAATATTTGCAAACTCTCAAACTCATATTCACATTTGTCTCATATCTAATTCCCAGTTCAGTTTGTGCAAATTTTCTTGGTATACAGAGGAAATTCTTGCTTCAGCTTATAGAGGAAATGAGTGCAACTTTGGGGAGATATGAGCTAATCTCCCATATGATTGCAGTTCAATTTGCACAAGTTTTCCCTTCACAGAAAGCAGTCAGAAGCTATACATGTTCTAAGGTTTCCATGCTTCACCATTGCCTGTCATTACATGTGAATTCAGTTGCCATATTTTTCCAGGGTTCCCTCATTTCCCCCAGTGAGTTCAGCAGACACTCCAGCCACCATTTTCCACTCCAGCCACCATTTTCCACTCCTCTGTTCTGCCTAGCAGCTGCTGAGTCGCTTGCAGAAGGGTGCTGACTGGCTGTCTCCACACTCCCTTTCTTCTCTCCCAGTGCGCACTCTCCAATGCCCAGGCAGCCCACCACCCTGCTATGTCCAAACTCAAGTCTGTGTTCAGTTTGGGAGGTGCAGACCCGGTAAATCCAGATTAAAGCTGAACTGAAACAAACCTTCATACTTCCCTAAATGAGGTCCAGTCATTCTGCTTTCTGCTGAAATGTAACAAATTGGAACTCAGCAGTTCCATCCTACGCTATCTATATGTTGGCATTTATTTATTTGTTTGTTTAAGTTATATGCCTCCCTTCCCCTTTTTTCAAGGAATTCAAGGCAACTTACATAATTCTCCTCCTCCTCCAAATCTTATCCTCATAACAACAATCCTGTGAGGTAGGTTGGGCTGAGAGTGTATGGCTGACTCAAGGTCACCCAGTGAAGTCCATGGTTGAGTCCATGGACTAGAACCCAGATCTCTTGAATCACAGTCCCACACTCCTAACCACTATACAACATTGGCTCTCCTCCTCCTCTTCCTCTTTGTCCTCATCCTCTGCAAAACAGATTCTGAAAGAAAGCCCTACAAATCCTTTTTAAGAATTAACCTGTAATATATTCATTACAAATCCACTTCATCCCTTTGAATATGTTGTCCTACAAGTTTCTTTGTTTGTTGTTTGGTTTCTTAGGTGGCTTTTTCCTTTTTAAGCTATTTTTAAGCTATGAAAGTAACCTACAGAGTGATCCACAAAAATAGACCAGTTCTTTTTTCATTTCTAGAGAGAAAAACAAAGGCAAATTAGTGACAAAGCACTCTTCTCAGACATGAGTTCCAACTTACCAAATACATAAGGGAATAGTATATATTGTTTAGTGCTTTGAGGATCCATCTACATTTTGGAATCAAGTTGTTACTGCTGCTGTTGCATTTATGTACCACATTGTTCCTGCTTCTGGAAATAAGTTCACATGATGCTTGTTTCCATTTTATACTCACAAGTTACAACAATCCTTGAAGAGTCTGTGACTGGCCCAAAGCTGCCCATTGAGTTTCATCACAAGTGGAGACTAGAACCCAAATCTCCCTAGTCCCAGTCCAACACTCTAACCACTACACCATATTGACTCTTTTTCTGCTCCATTATCAGGCATGTCATGCACAAGCATCTCGCTGCAATCTGAACAGTGTCCTGTATATTATATTCTGCTTACCTGGAATCTAATAATCTGTAATGGAAGAGGAAGAAGAAAAAGAAAAGAAAGACTTTAGTGGCAAGTTTGGCAATGGCGCCTTCTCCATGCAACTTTTGCAGGAACTGCATGGAGCTGCGTTTACCAAGCAGTAAAAGTACAACTGCACGTGTGCTCCGGAAGAACAGGCAAGTGCAAATGGTCGGAGAGCATTTCCCCAGGTCAGCCAATTTGAGCTTCTCATGTAAGTGTGTTTTCACATTTGCCGCTTGACCTCTGGAGAAGCAGCTTAGAATAAAGTTGTGCAGAAATGGTCCCTTGAAATTCTTTACCACGTTTGTGGCCAGATCAATTGTACCAATTGTCATCAAATTTCTCTGGGAAGAAGGTAAATCACCCAATACTTTCTTGGGGTGGGGCTCACCATTAGCAGCAGCACTAGCAGAGTCTGTCTGTCTGTCTTGCTTTGGAGGGCCACCTGCATATTTACCGTGACAAGTGGTGGCGGCAGTACAAGTTGTATGGACAAACTGGCTACCATTTTGCATCCTCCATTTAGGGCACAGCCCACTGCAGGTTTAGACAGAAAAGAAGGCCTTCAACTCCCAGCATAGCTGGTTGGGGCATACTAGGAGATGTTTCTTCTGTAGAAACTGGTATAGGATTTCTTCTTTGGTATCCTGTCTTCTGACATTCCAGGGCTTTGTTTGGGGGAAATGGGAGTGGCCACAAAGACAAAAAAGTGGTGGATAATCATGGCCTTTTTTCCCCTAAAGGGATGAGAAAAAGAACAATCTCTGAAACCTTCTCAGAAGAAAAGGTCACCTGGGATATCTTGAATTCCATCTCATTTGAAAGTCAGTACTTGTAAAATGTCACTGTGAAGAAATGGAAAGCTCACTGGTGCCCTGCTTATGGTGAGGAGGAGGTCCAAGGCTGGAGAAAGTCCATACATGGGATCAGAGGCAGTTTGTGACAGCAGCATTTGCACCAAAAGGATGAATGCAAAGGCAGGGATGAGTAAAATGTGATGCCATGGGGCCATCTGAGGGGCTGGCCAGCAAGAGAGTACAGCACCAGGCAAAGAGGAGTCCAAAGACAAGAAGGTACCGTGCAGGATGGTATCACTGATCGGAAGCATTGAGACCAGGGATCCGAAGTGGTGAAAAGATGGCATCCCAACAGCTCTCTCCCAAGACTAACCAATATCAGCTTTCAGAGCTAAGCAAGGGCTCCGAAGCACATCCTGCACATGAGGAGTCCTTTACTCAGAAGAAACCCACCTCAGCAACTGGGTACTTTTCTGTGAACGTAACAACCTGCCTCTTGAGATGTAAGCACTTCCCAGTGCACAGTGACCACTCGGCTGCCATTGCAGAGACTGAGTCCCTGCCTGTGAGGATCAACCCATGGCCATTTCCCCCAGTTGTCGACGATTGGCCCACCTCTCAGTCTCTCGTCATGGGCCTGTCCTTGCAGTTTGTTTCCAGAAGCTTCCCCTGAGCAGGATTTCTTCAGTGGGGGCATGGCTTGAGGACTTCCCACGTACAAGCCCATCCTCCACACCCACCATACCCCTCTGAGCACCAGAAAGCTCCGCTAAACTCAGGTTATGTCAGGATTCATCTATTTCAGCAAATGACCAGTCCAGCTACCCTCAAAGTACCTCTTTCCACCCTGCATTATAACCAGAACTACAGTTCTAAGGGAATTCACCCTAGCGAAGGGGATCTTTTTATTTGTTTAAGCATAGGTGGAAGAAATATGTGCTAGAACAGCAGGAAACTCAGTTAATAATCTAATAATACTTCTCTCCCATCAAAACTGGTGTCACACTCAAAATAACAGGCCTTTTCATGCTTGCCTCACTGCTTTCAAAATAGTGCGGTCAAGTCATTTGATGGATACACGCACACCAATGTGCTCAGGGAGGGTATCCTGGACAACGGCAGCCTTTCCCATGGCAACCAGCCACGGGAATATTTTGCGAAATGTAAATAAGGACTTCCATGGCTCAGTACATAGAGCAAGAGCTCCCACCGAGTGGACTTGCCAGAGTTCCGGGCCTTACAATGATCTATCTGCATCGCAAGGTCATCAGGCCAGGAGCGTCGTTCCAGTTTTGTGCAGCTTTTTCATGACTTCTGCTCCTGGGGCTTCAGGCAAAAAGCCAAGGAAAACAAAGCCACTTTCTAGCATTTCACCCAGGCTGTGAACAGAGGTGCTGTTGTATGGAAGGGAGCCAGGCCTATCCATCTCCTCTGGGCTCCAAGACCACAAGCATCACCAATGGTTACTTGCTGTTCCACCTCTAGCAAGATTCCTTTAAATGCTGTTAAAGATACAATCTTGTGCATGTTTCAATAGCAAAAGACTCACAACTTGCAGCCTGCACAGGATTGTGCCTTAAGTGGCTGCAATGCACACTCGGGCAGAGAGATTTTGAAAAGGACATGATGTGAGACTTTGAAAGGAGAGAGCTGGAAATGCAAACTTGAACTACTTAGCTCAGCTGAGCCTTATTCCAACACAGATCCAAGCATATTAAAGCTGAGCTTAACTTAAAATGGGACAAACATGGGGGGCTGCTCGTGGATCACCAAAAGAGAAGAAAAGAAAATAGCCCTTGGCGTAAAATCGATATATAGCAATATATGCAAAATGTTGAGTGCGCATTGTTCAGGATATAGATGCGAATTTAGAAACCCTTATTGCCATTTTGATGGACGTGCAGTGCATCCCCTCATGGTGTGAACACACATGCTGTGTGTTCTGTGTGCCGTGCTCAGCTCGCTGTCCTCATGCTGTTGGCGGGCAGCTTCAAGGCCAGCTCTTCCCGCTGAGGGACCTTTATCTTTCAGGTGGACTTGCACCGGACAGAGGAGACCTTCAGAATAGTGGATGGTCTCTGGCAGCCCTTCAAAATAGGGACCGTCCTCTGTTGAAGGGGTCGCATGGCCACCTAGCTCATAGAGCTCCTCCAGGAAGTCCCTACTACCAGAACAGTGGTTAATTTTGAAGAGCAGGAGCTCACCAAGACCCCAAACAAAGCCGCTGCAAAGGCACGCTAATACGTCAAAGCACAGCTGCTGTCCAAACCATGTTTGTGCATGTATTATTCTGAAGCAAAATTGACTGAATTTGAAGTGCACTGGTAGCTGTACAGCACAGGTAATTGTACAAAAACCTCTGTTTTTTTCACTGTGCATCACTTGCCTTACTTCTCCGGGTTGTTTGGGGAATATCTCTGCCCGAGGCTCCTTCTCTGTGGTACACACACACTCTGCTTGGGTGTGGACTGTGCATTGCTGGAAGGAGGACCCATTCTTTAAGAACTGGGATGGACAATCAGCAGGCCTTACAATGTCTTCTTTTCTGACCTTTTACTCCAAGCAAAATGAATCCAAAGTGAAAAGGAGGCACTGTAAGGCTATATACATCTCACAAGCAGCTCCCCCTCCATTCAATCACTGAAATGCTTTGTCCCTGCAGGTTGGAAGAGCCCTGTGGTTTGTTTCTTTTCAATCAGACTTTCTGATGAAAGTGAATCTTTGGTCTGTATCCTATATTCAGGATCTTCTGAAACCTATATTCAGGATCTTCAAAAGTGTGATGTATTCCCTCCATGTCAAACAGGCCTGACTCAATCAGACTGTCTCTGGGAATAAGTGAATACACAATCTTAAAGCTCACTGAAGCCTCCAGATTCCAACTCAATGTTTAACCTGAGATCATCTCCCCCCCCCCCTTGATTTTGTAGCCCACCTTTTTTTCTGGAAATGGTAGTCATAGTATTTACAATAATAAATACAAATGGACTGTCACAATCACAAAAGCGAATGCGTTAAAACACAGATATCATTGCAACAATAATGCAATAAAAGCATCATCTGATACAAAAGACTCATGTGCAGGCCAAAGGCCCGCTTGACAAAAAGGCCCCTGCCTGCTGGAGCAAACGCAGCAGAAAAGGGTTGAAGCTAAGCCTCACATGAACTTTCTCAGGAAGGAACCACTGAGAAAGTCCTTTCATGTTGGCACCCAAACCACCTTTGGAGATCTCTGTCTCAAAGCAGGATCTCTTCTTAATATCCTAATCTTGACAGACTCATTTGGGCAAATGTACTCTTCAAGGAATCCTGATTCCAAGCCATATAAGGCCCTTGAAACCAAGCTGAAACAAATCTGAGCTGAATGCAGAAACAGGATGGAAAGGCTTATGAATGAGCATGTGCAACACTGACGTGGACCAGAAAGAGATGACTCCATCCCTGCCTGAACGCTGAGAGGGCCACTTGCATTGTGCCTGGGACAGCTAATGGTCAACCTCGGTATAAAACAGCTTTGCATGTTCAAACCTGTCTGAGTACAAAACAGTGAAATGCAAGGATTCAATCCTGCAAAGGGCTGAGTGTTGCCTGCCTGTAGCTGAGCATTTTCCCCTGCAACTGAACTCAGCAAAGTTGAGGGCATTCACTGCCTCACATAATTGGGCTTGTAATTGCTTCAAATTGCAGGATGGAAAAGATTATCTCTTTATGTTGTTTATTTCCAAGGATTAGAAGTTAATTGCCAAAATACCTTAATTACAACTCTCCAAAGCTCTGTGCTTTGTATGATTTTCCTGCAGATAGTTCTGTTTGTATTAACTTCCTGGAAAACAAAAGAAAGAAAAGCAGGGAGGAATCAAGCAAGCTGGCCAGAAGAATTTAATCTTTTCATGAGCCATTTGTTCAGAATATTTATTCTTCTCTCCGATGCACCTGGGAGAACAGGACAAACCAATTTCAGATACTGAAATCTTGGCTTTGTCACAGATTCAAGGCTGAATGACTTTGGCTACAGCTATGTAACAAATTTCTATTGTCTTTATGCTGGTTTAATTGACACGGCACCCTCCAGAGAATCTTGGAGAGTATAAGTTGACAACAGAGTCCCATAGTGACCCTTACAGAAAAACATTTTGCAGGATGCCCATAAATCACTTCTAAACCGGTTGTGAAGCCTATAGGGTACATCGGGGTGTGAAGGCTCTGTCCCATAGGCCTAACACGGCTTGCAGAGGTTCCACAGCTACCAGTGGAGCCTCCTTGGGATCTTTTCTGGCCCCGAATCCCTGCTCCCTGAGGAACACCTCCCTCTTGAGGGATCTCCGCAGCATTACCATCCCAGAAGTCAGAGGTGCAGGAACTGTGGGGAAACAGCCAATGGGGAACACAGCACGCAATGGAAGGAATACTGCTCTTCTCAGCACCAGCACTGTGCTTTGCTTCCATGGAGACGGCATGCTGTGTATGAGGCCAGGTTGTTGTTGTTGGTCGCGAAGTCACGCCCGACCCCTCATGACCCCATGGGTAACATTCCTCCAGGCTCTCCTGTCCTCCATCATCCCTCCGAGTCCGCCCAGGCTCACACCCACTGCCCCAGTGACTCCATCTAGCCACCTCATCCTCTGATGAGGCCCAGGACATAGCTCCAAACGTTGACCAGGTCAGCTTTCCCTTGCTGAGAGAGGCATGGAAGTCTAGGAGCTTTGCCTAGAGTTAGGGACTGCTTAGGGTGCTTGTTAATCTGGTCTTGGGGCAGGGAAAGGTAATGTCGGCATCAGTCCCTCATTTATTTTTGACCTTTTGTTCGACCCACATCCCACTTCCCCAAATTTCTGGTGACCACTCACCATCCCTCAGATCTGCAGAAAAGCAGCATCTCATGAGCCCAAGGCTTTCAAGAGTGGAGACTGCATTTATTCTAGTGAAAATTGCAGAGATGTCCTCAGTATACCACATCAGATTTATGCCAGCTGGATAAAACAGCAAGCAAATGGTGTGTTGCTATTTCCAGCACCCAAACTGTGTGAAAGCAGAGTTCACAGTGGTGGAGTTTTAGCTTGGCTGTGCTGCCTTGCATCCGTTTCTTTAATGCAGTGCATTAGCAGTACCAACTGGCATTTACCTGTCCGCTCTGCATCATCCCTGGGACATCTTGAATGTTTCACCTTAGACATGCACTTGTCACATAGATATTTTTAGACCTCCCCAGAGTGATCTAGGGACTCAGCTAGAGTAAACAAGGGCCCTGAGACACAGCAAGAAGAAAGATGAGCTTCTGAAAGGATGGAAAATATGGCTCAGTTGAGTTTGAAACCTTTGATAAAGGGGAAAGACAGATGCCACCTTTTAAGCGTGATCACAGGTGCTTCATCACCCACAGTGTGATGCTGCATTCGTAAGTCACCTTGTGCAGATGTGAAGAGTCCATAGAACTTGCTTTGCATGCCAAAGTTCCCAGTTTGACCATCAGCATCTCCAGGCAGGGCAAGAAATAATCCTGAATGAAACTATGGAGTGCCCCCGCTACACAGCGGGGGCCTTCACAAGCCACAATGTGAATAAGCTACACTCGGTGGTCTGTTTGCTGTTTGAGTACAATCAGCGTTACTGTGGGTTGTTCTCAGGTGCCTTCCTTCTTAATCCTTCAGACAGTTTCAGGGTGTTTCACAGTGTTCTTCATGTCAGAAGCCCTCTTATTTCAACCTCTCTGTTCTTACGACTGCCCCTTTTAATTCAACGCCATTTTGGGGAGCTGAAAAAAACACAGTTGGTAGCCTATTTTGTTTTATTGCCCCCCCCCACTTTAGACTCTCGAAGTTGCATGATGGCCTTTGCATTTTTTTATATAAGTCCCAGTAATTTTAATGGGTCCACTGTTAGCTTGGCTAGTTCGGGATCCAACTTTCTGTGTTAAAACCTATACCAAGGAACACTAAGTGTAAGTATTGCTAGAAGAGCCTGGAGAAGGATCTGGTCATCCTTCCAGAGAAGGTGCTCTGAATTAAGTACTGCACTCTGCAGCAGGGAGAAGGGCCGGCAACCGAGGCCTTCCGATGTGCACACACGGTTCTTGCGTGGGCAGGAGTTTTGGGGGACACAAAGGCCCATCAGCAAGGCTTTCATGCAAGTGGGATCCACACGCACAGTGCTCCCCCAAGAGCTCGGCAAAGTATCCCTCCCACAGTGACAGGCCTGCGGGCACCAGCTTATTCCAAACATCGGTCTTCTTTCAGAAATTTGCTTTCAGAGGAACGCTTGTGGGCCACCGACCAGTAGCGCGTGTGTAGGGGGTGGGAGGGTAAAGAAATGGGATAAAAATATCAATATCAAAAACAAACAAACCAAAATCAACCCTGCCAACATAATTTAGCTGAAAGCTTTTACTGCCAGTAAGTAGACCTCAGGGAATGTGTTTCAGTCTTTCAGAATGGAGCAGGGGCACAAAAGCCAGGAAACCAGCAAACAATTGGCAGCCGGCAGCGAAGGGTGACTCATGGGAGAGTGGGGACCATCTCAGGAGCCCCTGGTCCAGATTCGGATGCCCAGCAGACCAATTTGGGCCTGTGTGCCTGATGTTCAACACCCCCAGTTTAACTGATTTAGCACCATGTTTCCATCCAATCATTTTTTGTATTCCCTTAGAATTACTGATGGAATAGAAGGGGTTCAAAGTACACGTTCTCACCCCCCCACACACACACACAAAATTAGGGGGCAACTGGAGTAGCATTTTTGGAAAAAAGGCAGTTGGCTAAAAGCGAGCAGAAGAAGTGACCCTCAAAGCACTTCTTAGCCTCTGCTCCTAAATGCAGATTTGGTTTGGTTTTGAGAAGATGCTGATAAGCCTATGCTGAAATCTAAATTCTACCCTGCATTATCTTCTACCATCCAAGAAAATGCATCCACATTAAACATTTTCCATGCCTGTGGCAGTCGCCACCCCCTGACAAAAAATAATACTTAAAAAAACCCTAAGACCCAAGAATAGCTTGGGCACCATTGTAAGGCACAGAGACGGATCATATTTGGATTCAGGTTGTTTATAGGTAGATTCTTGAGAGTTGTAGTTGTGTGATCAGTGTGAGTTATCCAGTTTGTATTAAACCCAGAAATCCACTTTTATGAGATGTTGGCAGAATAAGGACACAGCCAGATGGTTGTTCCACAGTCCTAGATCGGTTCTGAACTAGACCCAGAAGAGGCTGGTGGCTCCAGGTCATTGGAACTGTGTATCCACTTCTGTTCTTCACTCCAACCTTTTAAGGAACTATCCATGATACCAAGTTTGGTATTAGAGATCAGAGTAAAATCTCATGGATACATAGACCTGTCGACAAACTGACCAACCTGAAAGCAGTTCTCTGTTAGATCAAGACTAAAATGGATCAGGAAATTCTCAAAATATTTATGGACCTCATGAATGTGACCTAAGGACTGAGAGAGAGAGGAAAGTACCTCCAGGAGCTTCAATAGGAAGGAAAGTTCTACTTGGAGTTCCATCCCTGCCCTAGAGGTTACTATACACAGTAACTTTTCCTCTTCCTGGAGGCTACTGCTGTCAAGTAGGTCTTTGGATCAAAGTTGGAAGGGTATGCATAGGTGCCATTCCGCATGTTTTGGGATCAGAACCTTGTGCAAGCTCAATTCCCAGCACTGATCATGTTCTAGAAATGTTGGAATCATGGGGAACATTCTTGTATCTCAACCCATGAGATCATGATAAATTCAAAAGCTGCCCCAGAATCCAAAATGTGTCCTGGAAGGGTAGAAATTTCAGCCACCCTCTGAATAACATTGCCATCTTCAAACCTATGTTCAGTGTATTTTATTGTATTATTATTCTTTATAAAACATCAGAAAGAAAGTGAGCAAATTTGATACAGTGGCTTATACAGTCACATCAAATTTATTCTCGGGGAGGGTATGTTCCCATCTGTGCACAGAATAAATATCCACATAACACACAAAAAGAATCTTCATGCCATAATATCTTCAATCACATAATGGTTGCTTTCTTGCCATGTTTGAGCAACGCACATGTTCTTATCAATAACCTGGAAGGGGAAGATACAAATAACCTGAACAAACTGAAAGCTGTGGCAAACTGAAGCGCTGCATGCAAAATTCAATAGGCAATATAATTAGAAATCACGAAGGCTTCCTAATGCATTGGTTCCACTCTGGAAACAAATCCAGGTAATTCAAAACTTCAGACTCTAGAGAGAGACTCAGATGGGAAGCAGCTCTAAGCTGCTCAGTTGCCAGCTCTTTCTTTTTCTTCTAACATCCTGCATAAGCTTTGATATCCAGGCTGCCTGCTTGATCCAGCTTAACAATCAGCCCAACAAAAGCCAGGTGCTGGTGCCAAATGCATATCTAGGTATCCATGCTGTCAATGCATCGGTCATTCAGTAGGGTGGATGTGCCCTGAACCTCCCAAAGGAGCTTGGATGATGCTCAGCACTCTACGGGACTGCTGCCCCTAGTCCCAGCTTAGTACTTAGGAGCAGAACTATAAAAATAAAGCTGGTGACATTGCAGGGATCCTCAGCTTCATGCGTGGATTGCAAACCACGAGCAGCTCTTTATGGCACTGTTCAGGTCGGGGTGAGGAACCTTTTTCAGCTTCAGGGTCAAAATAAATTCTGCAGGAATTCTCCAGGGCCTCAGTCATGTGATGGGTGAGGCCACAGGCAAAGAGAGAGTGGGCAAGAACGATGCAGGAAAGCCAAAATTCGGGATGTGTGACTCAGCCAAATTCAAGCCCACTGGAGTTCATAAGAATGTAAGAACTTTCATGCTGGATCAGATGGATTATTCGGTGATCCATCCAGTCCTGCATTCCATACAAATGGTGGCAAACCAGCTGCCCACAGGATCCAACAAGCAGGATGGGGGCAAGAAGCCAGCATGGCATAGTGGTTAAGAGCATGTGACCGAGACTCAGGAGATCTGGGTTCTAGTCCCCGCTCAGCCATGGAGCCGACTGGGTGACTTTGGGCCAATCACAGACTCTCAGCCCGACCTACCTCATAGGGCTGTTGTTGTGGGGATAAGATTGAGAACAGCAGGAGGAGAATGATGAAAGCTGCTTTGAGTTTGTTATTAGAAAAAAGGGGATATAAATCAAATAAATACTTCAGTGAGAAGTATTGTACAGTGGTACCTTGGCTCATGAACTTAATCCGTTCCAGGTCTCTGGTTGTGACCCAAATTGGTTGTGACCCAAGTCAAGTTTCCCCATAAGGTTCAATGTAAATAAGGTCAATCCGTTCTGTAACTATTTTTTTAAATCAGAAATTTTGAAACAAAGTGACAAAGAACAACAAAGTAACAAAGTACAGTACAGTACAGTACAGTGGAGAACACTAACCTAGGTGGGGGGAGGTTATTGTTTTGAGGGAGAATCCCCCTCCATAAGGACACTGGGGAGATCTTTTCCAGGGGTTTTCCCTCTTCATTGTCTCTTAGCTGCAGGGTGAATTTTGGTGAAAAATCTGTCTTGAGTCACTTGTTTTTTCCTGCGCCGCATAACCCTCTGGAAATGTTATTGTTCATCAGATTCAACACACTGTTCATTACAGTTACGTTGGGGTGGTGCTTCTCAAAGAAATCCTGGCGTGGGCACGCTCCTGCAGGAACGACGGGTGCAATCTCGGCCATCTCTCCCCCACCCCTGCAACCAGCATGATTGCAGCCAGAGTGGGGAGATGGCCAGGATCGCAGTCGCATTCGTGCAGGGAAGGCATGCGTGATCACGGGACGGGTGTGCTCCTGCAGGAAAGACGGGCACAACGCAACCATGAAACTCAAATACTTTGGCCACCTAATGAGAAGGAAGGACTCCCTGGAGAAGAGCCTAATGTTGGGAACAATAGATGGCAAAAGAAGAAGCGGACGGCAGAGGATGGGGTGGCTGGATGGAGTCACTGAAGCAGTTGGTGTGAGCTTGAGTGGACTCCGGGGCATGGTGGAGGACAGGAAGGCCTGGAGGAATGATGTCCATGGGGTCATGATGGGTCGGACACGACTTCGCGACTAACAACAACAACAACATTGTCCTCTATCTCATTGCAGCTGAAGTCCATAGTTTTAACTATATTCTGTGTGAAGTACTCCCTTTTATCTGTTCGAAACCTCCCATCAGTCAGCTTCCCGGGATGACCCCATGTCTCCCTCTCCTCTTTCTCCACACCATGCAGAATTTTAAACAACTGGATCATGCGTCCTCTTCCTCACCATTTTTCAACACTAAGCAGTCCCATTTGTTGTAGCTGCTCCTCACAGGGGAGCTGCTCCAGACCTTGATCATTTCCATTGCTGTTCCCTGTACTTTTTCCAACTTAGTATTGTCCTCTTCATGGAACATGATTGGATCATGGCATCCGGTCCTCTCACTTCCTGGCAAATAGATGGGGAAGAAATGGAGGTAGTGACAGATTTTAGTTTTCTGGGCTCCAAGATCACCGCAGATGGGGACTGCAGCCAAGAAATTAAAAGATGCTTGCTCCTTGGAAGGAAAGCTATGTCAAATCTAGACAGCATACTAAAGAGCAGAGACATCGCCCTGCCGACAAAAGTGCATATAGTCAAGGCTATGGTTTTCCCAGTTGCAATGTATGGCTGTGAAAGCTGGACCATAAGGAAGGCTGAGTGCCAAAAAACTGAGGCCTTTGAATTGTGGTGCTGGAGGAGACTCCTGTGAGTCCCAACTGCAAGGCAATCAAACCAGTCAGTGCTAGAGGAGATCAACCCTGACTGCTCTTTAGAAGGCCAGATCCTGAAGATGAAACTCAAATACTTTGGCCACCTAATGAGAAGGAAGGACTCCCTGGAGAAGAGCCTAATGTTGGGAACAATTGACGGCAAAAGAAGAAGGGGACGGCAGAGGATGGGGTGGCTGGATGGAGTCACTGAAGCAGTTGGTGTGAGCTTAAGTGGACTCCGGGGCATGGTGGAGGACAGGAAGGCCTGGAGGAATGTTGTCCTTGGGGTCATGATGGGTCGGACACGACTTCGCGACTAACAAGAACAACATTGTCCTCTATCTCATTGCAGCTGAAGTCCATAGCAGTTTTGAGCTTTATTCTCTCCCTTAAAATTCAGTGCATATTTTCATGTATTTTCCTAGCATATGCATCAATTGTGTGCATCTTCTAAATGCACACATTTATTTTTCATTAATTAAAATGTATTTATAGGCATTCTCCAAGTTTCTTGTATTCAAGTGCATTTTAAAAATATATGGATGTTGTCAAATGGATTTTGGGGCACACACACTGCAGATTCAACCAAATGACTGGTGGTAGGAGAAGAGGTGAGGCCGTCTGAATGGGATCCTGGGGCCAAGGTTCCCTACCCCATGTTAGCTGGCAACTCAGCAAGTCCACATCTCTCTTTCCCTCCTCAAGCTCATGTCTGTGTTGACCCTATTTGTGGACAGTGTGAACGTGATTCATTCAACTGAGCGCATCCTGCTACTTAGCAGTCAAAAACCTGAAGTGACTGGTTGGCCCTGCACTTATTTGGGCATGCACACGCACACACGCACACACAAACAAACCCTGTATGCAGCAAGAAGGTGTAGGCCTGGACAACTGGAATAAGGAAGCTTGGTTTAAGAATCACAGTCCTATGGCTGCCAGACAGCACATGTATGGCCCAAGGATTTTTCAGATTCCCAGCAGTGAGGCTGGAAATTGCTTGCATTTCATAGCTGGGGGTCCATGCTTGGAACTCCTCCCCCCATCCCTGCATCCAGCATGGAAACAATGGCGCTTCTCAAAGGTTCCAACAGGAACCTCCCAGAAGCTTGGTGGGGGGGTGCGGGGTGCATTTTTGGGACAGGGAGGAAAGCAGACCGTCCACAGCAAGATATAACATATGGTGCAGTGCCTCAGCTTCCTTCTCTCCTGCTTCGAGGCACCACATTAAATGGTTCACTCTGGCTAATTGTTATGCAGAGTGAGAACAACATTATACTCCTCACTAGTCAGACCTCACCTGGAATATTGTGTCCAGTTCTGGGCACCAAGGTTTAAGAAAGATGCAGGTAAATTAAAAAGGGTCCAGTGAAGGGCAACAAAAATGACCCAGAGTTTGGAAACACTGCCCTCTGAAGAGAGACTGAGAGAACTGGGCATGTTCAGCCTTGAGGAGAGAAGACTGAGGGGGGACATGCTATCCCTCTAGAAGTACCTCAAAGGCTGTCACAAAGAGGAAGGTCAAGATATTATTATTATTATTATTATTATTATTATTATTATTATTATTATTATTAAAACATTTCTATGCTGCCCCTTGCCGAAGCCTCGAGGCGGCTTACAACACAATAAAATACAATACAATATAAAAATAACAATATAAAATTAAAATTAATAATATAAAATAAATAAAAAATATAAACGATATAAAAGAAGTTAAAAAAGTTATAAAAGAAAAGAAAAGAAGTCACCCTGGCCAGATAAATAAGTAAATATTGTTAGCAATTAAAATGACGTTTAAATAAAAAGGTCTTCACCTGGCACCGAAAAACAAATAACGACGGCGCCAGGCGGACCTCTCTGGGGAGCACATTCCATAGATTGGGAGCCACCACAGAGAAAGCCCTCCTCCTTCTTGCTGATTCCAGAGTGTAGGACATGGAATAACCAATTCAAGTTGCGGCAACCCAGATTCAGGCTGGACATCAGGAAAAGCTTCCTCACTGTCAGGGCAACATGACAGTGGAACCAGCTGCCAGGAGAGGTGGTGGACTCTCTCATACTAGCGACATTCAAAAAGAAACTGGACAGCCATCTGAGTGGGGTGGTGTGACGTGGTGTCCTGCAACCACAGGGGGTTGGACCTGATGGCCTTCATGGCCCCTTCCAACTCTACTATTCTATAATTCTATGAGCATGGAGAAATGGGTTCAGTAGTGCATGTATTAGCAGAACTGTGCACCACCATGTTTGTTTATTTTCATGCATATTTCATAACACCTCAAAAGTTCAGGAAAAGCAGAACCTAAGAAGACTGCAGAAACTCACAGCTTGGAACCAAGTAGAAAATGAGACTGGAACAATGTGAAACTGAGAGAAAGCAATACTGACAGTCCCAGTCTCTCTTATTCTTTGAGGACTGTATAATAACAATAGGACAAATCTAGCTTGCAAACAAGCCAGGTTTGACTGCTTTGGTTTACTATAGTGCTACAGACATGATTTAATTTTAAAAGTTGAGTTTTTCCTGGGGTAGAGGATTGTGCAGGTGGTCCACGAGCTTCATATTGCTCATATCATGTTGGATTAGCAATTTCTTCTACTTAGAATAATGGTTAAAGCCGCCCCGAGGTTGTGAGCTGCCCCGAGGCTTCAGTGAATGGGGTGGCATAGAAGTCTCCTAAATAAATAAATAAATAAATAAATAAATAAATAAATAAATAAATAAATGATTTAAAAATACTCCATTTGTTCTACTCTTCAGAGTAGGAGAAACATGAGCATTGCTCAGCAACTAACAGGTGACCATTCATTAGTTGGATTCTGTTCCAAAACAAAGGGGATGCTGGCATCTAGTGGAAGAGAAGGCTACCTGCAGATCTTAGAGAAATTATTTCCAAAGTTCCAGTTTCATCCAGAAACTGGTATATATGCACCAGGTTAGGTTGAATTTTTTTTTTTTTTTTAGGTTGAAATTTTTTAGGGTTAGGGTTAGAAAAACGAGGTGTCCTGGCATGCTTTTGATGGTTGGAATTTGTAATAAAGAATAATAAAGAAACTATAGATGAATAGAAGCCAGGATCCAACCTGAGTTTCCCAGCTAGCATGTGGTCAGTAAGGAGGTGAAGCCAAACATGCTGGCAGGTTGTCTGTTCAACAGACAAGTTTGTTTTGTTGTAGCCACCATTTATGTTTCTGGGATATTGAAAGAGATGAGAATTTTCACACATATTGCACCTCTCCAAAGCATTCTGGGAATAAGGTCCACCATGGTGGTCACCAGTTCCCAGAACAACTTGAATGTTACCTCAAAGACATTCTGAGGAAAAGAATGGAAGCCACCACTCAGGTAGGGATGAAACTCAGTGGAATCCAGCTCCTGTGGCATTCACAGACTCCCTCTTGTGTTCAGCTCAGTCTTAAAAAGCAAGCTGAGCTAAGAGGAAGTCTATGAACCTTTGCAAAAACATAAAAATAAGGTTGCACACCCAGCAACCTTCTTCCACGTCAAATGCAGCAGCATGAGCAAAGGTACGGAAGAGGGCGCATGGAGTTCACAGGAGATTCCATTGGCAGTGAGCATCTCATGGAGAATGGGCATGCTCACCGGGAACCCGGGGCTGCAACCAAGCAGACTGGAATCCAGGAAGCCAAGCTCAGAGAATGTGACAGATTCCCACCCCCAGAATGGATTCCTCACACATCCCTACCCACCGTGGGTGACCATGGCCACTGGGAGGAGTTCTCTAGCTGCCACTGAATTAGTGGTGGCAGCAGAGAAATCAGGGAGGGACGAAGGAGGAGAGTGAAAGAACATGCCACCATTGCTAACCCCAAACCCTCCCCAAAGGCCCCCAGCTGCACCTCCTTGCCCTGAATTTCAAGCCCAAAGTTCAAGTATCTGTCAACATGGCCTTTTGGTGTGGTACCAAAAGGGGTGAAGAAATTCTGACTGGATTGGCAACATCATGCCGGACAGACGACCTGCAGAGGGTGAGCTGCATTCTTCCGCAAGAAGCCAAAGCCTTGACCTCTGGATACGGAGCTTTAAATATTCATATCACTCAGAATGAAGATTGAATGGCTGGGCGAAGGGATTTTAAAAGTCTCTGTGACATGGATTCACTAAAGAAAACGAGCGTGTGAGACAGAGGCTGCCAATAAGATTCCTTCATATGGTAATTCTTACCAAAAAGGTTAGGAAATACTTTCTTGTCAGACTGAGTACTAAAGGTAGTAAAGGCAGACCTGTCCCGTATTTTAATAATATATTGAATTAGCCCTGTCACCTTCAATATCATATTGCAGCTAATATATCTTGAAATAGCAAGGGCAAGTGTTACAGTACTTCAGATTAGAAGGGCAACATAGAAGGCCTTTGGCATTAGGGTGACTCTTAAACTGAATGAAGAAATATTTAAAGGAGGGGATGCATGCTCTGCCCCTCATGTGTTATCTTAAAGCACTGTCTTATATGTGTATATGCAGAAATAAGCCCCACTGAGTTTGAGATATATGGGGGAAAACAGCATTCCAGCTTGGGTTGTGCCAGTCCTTCCTGGAATCTGTTCCTTTTCTGTCTGTTGAACTTCTCATGTTCTGCCCTTGAATAGGAAGTGGGCTGAGCCAAGAGGAAGTCCATGAATACACTGGTCACTGGTCACACAAGTACGTACACCAGAAAGAGAGGCTGCAAATTATGTGCATGGAGGAAGGATGGTGCTTGGGCAGCCTCCACACAGGCTTGCCTCCTGGTGGGAACCTGCGTGGATGCTCAGTGTACCTGCCAGGAAATTGGGCTCACCTCAGCAAGAAAGTGGGCCAGAGCCTGGAGAGCTGAGCCCAGGGAATCAGAGGAATTCTTACCCCCAAAACAATCCTCACACACTCCTAATTCCAACCTTAGAGCAGTGTTGCTGGCACGCACCTACAAGGCTTGTCCCTGCTGGCACTTCCACTTGTCTCCCTTCCTCTGGGGAGCATAACATCCATCGAGCAGCTCCTTATCTAAAGGGTGGAGCTGTGAGGTGAAATGGCCATGTCTGTCCCTCTGCTGTCATTAACATCTCTCTCTCCACTTTCCTTTCCTGCAGCTCTAAATGGTTTAGATTTTAAAGTGCAGTCTTCTATTTTAACTAGACTTGGGGTGTTACATTGGAAGGTTGTTCTCAAGTAGCTTCAATCAGAGTCACATTCTCTCTGGTTTGTGGGAGCAGTTCTGGCTCAAGTGAAGAGTCAATTCCAACTGCAAGAGCCCCTCCTCCCTTCCTTTCCCAAAAGGCTTGACTCTACCCTCAGGGAGGTTCATGCTGGTTGGGGCTGGACAGCAGGAACACTGGACATTGCTTCATTGGTCTGCTCATTTGACTTGATACCAGCTGACTGGGTTAATGAATTCATAGCACTCCTCCTCTGACACACAAGTCCCCTGAACCCAAGGTGGGTTGGTTTTCAACAGCTGTCTGACCCATCTTGCTCATTAACATTGACATTTCTGTGACACATTCCAGCCCCTCTCCTCTGACTAGTACACATTCCAGATCTGAGCTTTCCAACTGGTAATGCTGTGTTTTGAGAGTTACAGGCCCATCTCTATACCTTCTGTCTTGCCTTGAAAATGAAAATAATTATATTGTAGTGCAGCTGTGCTATAAAATCCAAACAAGAAAATACAGGTATACTTCATATTCTGTTACAGATTTTGTTCTGAACAGATCCTTCTCTCCCTCCCTCTTTTCCACTCCAGCAGACTCACTGAAACTTTAGAAGCACAGTCCTTTTATTAAGCTTAACAGGTTACAAAACAGTTTGAATCAAAGAAGTGTTCTCTTTGAGATGTGAGGGAAGCATCTGCCCATGCAGAGTTGAATCAGAACTGCAATTTCCCCTTCTTCCCTACCTTTCCAAAAAGATTTTGACTCCACCTTCGGGGTGGTTCCTGCTGCTTCAGGGCCAGAGAGTGGCAATGCCAGACACTTCTTAATTGGTCTGCTTGTTTTGCCTGTGATCTCCTGAAAGGGTCAAGGAACTCCCCCTCAGCCTCCTCCCTCCAGCTCTGACTTCTCTCCCTCCTTTTCCAAGTGGACTGGTTCTCATGCTGCAAAGTCATCTGTCCATCTCTACCTCCTCTGCTAAATTGGACAAATCACCCTGGGCAGACTCTAACAAGCTGGAGCTTCTCCCTCTCCATCAATTATCCAGCATCCTGGGCTGCACTGAGAGCTCCCACAGGTATGAGAGGCTCCTGCTCACAGAGTCACCCTTTACATATGGATGGACGATGGCAAAGAGGCAGGGCTGGTATGATACCCTCCTTGCCCTGACACACATCAGGAGCACCAGAATAAGATGCTGGGTATGGCCAAGGGATGATTTGCTGGATAAGAAACTTTGCAAAGGCTATTTCTTGGGGAAAGCTGACCCTTGCTGCTGTCGTAAACTGGTCCTTCCCGCCTTCTCTTCTAGTTCCAAACAAAAATCAATCCTTCAAAAAGCAGTTCTTGTACTGAGACTCCACAGAGAACAGAGCAGTTTGGACTCTAAACAGCCTTCTATCAAAGCTGATAGGAGAAACTCCTGCTCATGTGAAGAGCTGAATCCAAACTAGAAAGTTCCCCTTGTCCCCCCTTTCAATAAAGCGTCAAGCTCCACCTTCAGGCTGGTTCTCACTGTTGGAAAGCAAGACGGCACGATTGGCAAAGCCCCTCCAACCGAGCAGCTCGTTTCTCCCAGCATCTCTTCACTGTGTCCAGGACAGAATCTCACACATGTTCCCCTGCCCCTCTTGGCAACCCCCCTCCCCTTCCAGGGCGGGCCAATTCCCACACTTTTCCTAAGAAACTTCACTAAGCTACCTTGAAATTGAAAGTCCCCTATGCTGCTTGCTCTTCTTCAGAATCTGGTGATGATTCCCACTGAACAGTCTTCAACAAACAAGTGACTGGCCCGCTTAATTACACCTCCATGGCCATCTGTATTCACCCGCTCTCTGCTGCTTTAAGAGTGACAGGAGTGACGTTGGTATTGAATGTGCTCTGCCACACCCTCCTCCTCCTGAAAATGACAGCCACACAGGAATAGCCTCTCGGGGGATGAGTCACTCCATCATAATGCCAGTGCAAACCACGGGGATAGGCTCAGCTTTATTCCAGCAAGGGGAGCGTGCAGCAACTCTTTTCGGTGCAAAGCCATGTGTTCCACCATGGCAGTCCTTGCTTCCTCCTCAAGCACAGAAGAGGATCTGTACTAGATAACCTTTGCGTCCATCTGTGCTTTACTCAAATTAGGACAGATCACTATAATTAGCCTCGGGTAAAGTTACCTGCTTGTTAGTTTGTTGCTTATCTGCGGATTTTCTCAGTGATGATGGAAGCAACCTTTGGAAGGATGGGCCTTTTGGGCCATGGGGTGCTGATGTTGGCTGAACTGGGAGACTTCTGCTGCTCCTGAACATGGCATGGTAGCCCAGTGATGCCTTGTTGCAAGATGAACGTCTTGGGTACCAGTCCTTTGGCTCAAAGGAGAAAGCAAGAATTATCCCTGGAACCTGGTGCTGGGATTCCTTGGTGGTATCTTAGGAGGTCATTTCTAGACGGTCTCTTGAACTCCAGTGATATCACCACTTAGCCAAATCCGATTGGCTATGCTAAAGAGCTTTATACTCTGTGGTTCCTGACTGGGTGGGATCACCCAGATTCCTAATCGAGAAAGAAGAGAAAAGCAGTGGATGGAAGGAAATGGCAAAAAAGCAGTAGTTTTTTCCAACAGCTGAAATAGGAGAATGGTGGCCCCGTCTGTGATATTACGGAAGAATTTGTGAAGCAAGGATCAATTTAGATGGTTTTAGGGATGGCACCAAGATTCCTAATGGGTGGTTCAGAATGACAAGCTGTCTGTGAATCTACATGGAAGGGACCATATTTTGGTCAGAAGGCCCAGGGCATCCTTCAATCCTACTTATTTTCACAATATACAGAGGATAGTTCAAAACAGAACTGGCATTGAGCTCCAGTGTGGTGTAGCAGCTAGAATGCTGGACTAAGCCTTTCAAGATCCTGGTTCTAATCCCCACCTAGCCATGAAGCCAGTGGGTGGCTTTTGGACAATGACTAAACTCTCAGCCCAAACTACCTTACAAGATCATTGTGAGGATGCAAACTGGAGAGGAGGAAGAGGACCAAGTGAGCTAACTTGGGTTTCTTTCAAAAGGGAAAAATGATGGGGTATAAATGTAACACTAAAACAACAAATAATAAAATAGTTGGTATCAGGCCTGTGGATGCGCAGAAAGCCTAAACGTTTGCTGACATAGAAGTTCATGCCAAATCACAGCACATTTGGGCCTCCAGGAGTGGACAACCAAAAGTGAAGAATTTGGCTTCCACATATTCAAGGAATGTTCCACCAGTTGAGTTTCATTTGCTTCCTATTAAAATTGATTTTTTAAAAATAAAATCTGACTGTAGATGGTGCTACATTCATTCTGAACCCAGCAGTTTCCCAGCTAGCTTACAAATTTCATCTTCCCCAGCTGTCTGAAAGAGGTTTAGGAAAACACTGTTTAGTAACCATGCAGGAAACTCCATGCTGAAGGGGATCAAACTCAGTGCAAAGCCCATTATCAAAATGATTCTGATTCTCTACATTGTCAGAGTATCACCTGAGGAGCTTTTCAGGGTGTGGAGGTGACTGTTTAAATCTGGCCCAGAGAGAGAGAGGTAGTTCCCTGCACAGTAACAACTTTTTCTACCACTTTGAAGTTCAAATAACTCTCACCTAGCATGACTTAGATGGCGCATTAAGTGCAATCCCAGTAAAGAGGTGTCCGGAACAGCATCTAGTCCTGTTCAGTTGAATGAGCCTCAGTTGTTCTGGCCTGGAGATGGAGACAAACCATTTGGTCATATTCAACCAGTCATTTGTGTGCTTGACCCTTCCCTTTTAGGCTTCTTATGTATAGTAGGGAAGGGGTGACCGGCTAGATCCAGGAGGTAAATTCCTCTGAGAGAGGAGGTGGAACTAACCACTTGAAAAGAGGTGGTAATCAGACTGCTCCTTGAGAAATTGAATCTGGACTCAGAAGATGAAAGTAACAGTGAGCATCCCTTCCTGGGCAAGCAGGTTCAGGAATGGTTGCTGATCCACTCTGGGCTTTCTTGACTTCGAGGGCCAGTTCAAGCTGCTTTCATGCCTGGATTTGGAGTGGAAACTGCCTTGGTCACCCTCTGGGACAGCCTGTCCTCTTAGACCTCTCCGTAGCTTTCAGTGTTATCAACCAGGATATCCTTCGGGATAAGTTGAAACTAGGAAAAGCACTGAATGGCACAGAGACCACTCAGGCCTCTAGTGACAGCAACAGATGCAGGAGCAGTCCAAGAAACACACCTGAGCTTTCAGGGGAGGTGCAGGATGTTATTTATGTACAGAGAGAAAGGTAACGGATTGAAAAGGGGATTACTGGTGTATTTAAGCACAGGGAGCTGGAAGAAAGGAGTCTCTTTCTCTCTTCCTGCGTTGGTTTTGGTTTGACTTCTGCCTACTTCACCTGCTTTAAAAGATGCCTGTTCTTATTGGTATATAAAGTTCCCATTTAAAGTTTGCAGTTGTTTCTATCTCAAGTGTGGTCAGAAAAAATCTCAGTTTGTAACACAGACCTCTGAGAATAAGTAAAATAAAATCAATTGTTAAAAGAATAAAATACAAAGCCATGGAGCAGCAGCACCTTCAGGAACCAGGTATCCATGCTGGAATGGGACCACTAAAAAAAATCAGGAGATCCTCTTTATGGAGGGACTGCCACTGAGAAGGCCCTCCTTCGAATAGCACCCTTATTCACTCCATTTGGCAGGGACACTCTGAGAAGGGCCTCAGAAGATGACCACAGGGTCTGAGTAAGGATGCACAGGTGCTCTGCTGGCATCCCCACAGCATCTGATCACATTTATTGCAGCCTTCTCTGTATGCTTTTTGGTGCCTGGGGGCCCAGAATACTAACATGGGAATGGGTGGGAAAATAAAATGTTTTACAGGGAAAATCTTTGGCTTGCTAGATATAGCTGTGCGTCACAGTGCTACCACAAATAAATAGGACTGTCTCTTAAGCATTTTATACATTTTAGATATGCACCGAGGACTAGAAGCTTAACTTTGAAAGAAACAAAAAAGGCTAAGCATGCATGTGGTCTTTGGGAATTGTACTTTCTATTTCTGCTGTTTAACAGGGAGAACACATTCTGGAGAATTACCAAATATGACTCAGCAATTTGTTTTCCTTGTAAATCTGAATCAGTTGAAGGCTATTATTTTCGTGGAAGGAAATGAATTTGCCATTTCATTCCCAGCCATCTTCTAAATGTCAGTGATAAATGCTTTGAAGGCACAGATGTTTCTCTATGTATAGACATAGTCTTGAGTAAATTAGAAGTCTCCACTGAAGATTGCACCATATAGAAGAAAATCTGCTCTTCATGATTTCTGTATACCATGTGCGTACGGGATGCAATCACAGGCAACCATTTATATGCAGGAGCTTTTCTGGGACATGGCAGAGGGACTCAAAATCCTAATGACAGAACAACAAAGCCACTGAGTCTGCTATGCTCACTCTTTAAAAGATCTGCATTTCCCAGAAATCATCACAAAAGCAGGTGTTTTAAAATAGCCTTCTATTTTGAGAGGGAGACCATTCTGACATCTTTAATGCAATAAATTAAACCCAGAGTTTGGAAAAGAGTAGTTTTAAATCCCCCCACACACAGGCACACACCTTGTCAAGATACCCTTCAATGTGCCAACTCTCAGCAAAACAAATAGGCTGTTTGCGTCCAATTGGGTACCAAGAACATGCTGCATCAGAAAGGAATTTATTCCAGACTGACAGCCACAGGGAGGAAGGGCTGGTGACCAGACAGTGAAAGCAAGTTTCAAAGAGTCTTTGCATCAGGCATGCTGAATTGCAGTTCCGGAGGAATTACTGCTTCATGGCTGGAAAAAGTTAACAACCAGCAAGAGTATAGTCTTTCTTCGTCTGTTGCTATGAGTGCTGGTCTATAGGGGTGTAGCTTTCCTCTTGGGTTTCTTTGTTTGTTTTGCATATTGCTTTCCCTGTTTCTCTGACAGAGGTGCCTTTTGCTATGGTCAAGTGAGAGAAACAACCCAGCCGAAATGGAGCAACCCAATGAAACACACGAGAAATGCAGGTAAGTAGAAATCTTCCCAATAAAACTAAGGCAGGATGATGGTTGAACTGGTTGTAGGTCACCTGTTATTCAGTAATAATTAATAGAAGACAAGCCAAGGGCGCAGCTGAACCAAAACTAAGCACTTCGTAACCCAGGCTAATTTCAGTGGGAGACACAAGTATGGACTTAACTCTCCCATTGGAATCCATGGTACCTGAAGCAGCTTAACCTGGGCTAATGGGTGCCCAAATTTTTTGCAGGCTAATGATTAAATGGTATTTCGGGGAATGATAATCATACTTATAAGCAGTCCAGGGAAATGTGTTCTGCACACTTCCGAAAAGTGGTATGACCTCTCTTAAATCTCTAGCAACCCACTGTTTTGGGGTCCATATTCATCACAAACACAATAAATATTGAAAAATTGGACTGCTACTGGCAGTAACTTTTTTGTTTCAAAATAGCCATGGTGGGCTGTCATGGAGAAGTTACCAGGCTACATTGTCCCGATGGCTGGAAAGAAACTTGACCTCACTTAGCACACAATAAACTATAATATTCCCATTATTCAAATCATTCCCATGTTTGTGGAAATACCCCATTTGGAGGAAGAAGCATGATGAAAAAAGAGGGTATCCCTTGTTTGGATTGAGGAACTCTGTTACTTTCTCTGATGCCAATATTTACTTTCATCTCTTATCCCCAAATTCCATTTATGTTTCTTTTATAGTCAGACTGTAGGGAAAGAATTGCAAACAGAATCTAGGAGAGACCTTTGAGGCCTTCAACCATGGGAAGCTTCGAGGAACAAAACGCAATAGGAACATCTTGGTCAATTTGGAGTAGAGCTTTGTTTTTGAGTGTCGTTGCTCCATTTTGCTTTTGCCTTTGCACTGGTCAAAGAGGTTGTCTTAGTGTTATTATGTCAATGATTGTGTGTCCGTGTGTGTGTCCCCAAATGGGCTCTTCTGTGCATGGAATTGTATTATAAAGCATGGTGAAGAGGGCAGTTTTGAGGACGTTTGATGAATCCCTGTGGCTAATAAAATAAGTACCCACTAAACTGGGAATATCAATTTGCAGCCCTGATGGCAGCACAAACTGAATGGCATTAAGTGATCCTATTTTATAATCCTATAATCTCGATACACTTTGATATGCATGCAGGAAGTGTTTGTGGCTGTGCTGGACTGTGAGATAAAAAAAGAACATGGCAGAAGAGCTTATGTTATTAAGACAACCATAACCTTTCAGCTGCAAAATCTCTCCAGCTGCACTTTCTTTTTTTTTTCTTTTTTTTCATTTTGGAGGGAGGAGAAATTTGAAGGTTTGAGCAATTATTTTTCCAAGGCTGTCCTGCTGGTTTGTTATCCCTTTATCTGAATCCTTGATATGTGGAGAGAGATTTTTGGTGCATGACTACAGCTGTGCTAAATATCCTCTTGCTTCAGTTTTGGGGTAGAAACTAGCAAGTTCCATAAGGTACAGTTTCCCCCCTGAAAAATAGCAAAAGGATATTTCACTGTGCCCTTTTTGGCATACCTGCTTACCAGGCTGCTTCTGCTTTGATACATTTGCCTCCTCCTGGTTCCTCCCCGTTTCTCTTGCCACCCAGTCAGAGATCTGGCAGAGACTGGATGGTGTCACACTGCTACTTGACCAGTCTGATTGGGCTACACAGTGCAATATGTACAGGGTATACAGTGTACAGGGTGAGAGAGTGAAGGCAAGAGAAGGCCATGGAAGCGAATAAGCAAATATTCTTAGAAAGAGTGTGAACAGCTGTCCATATTTTCCCAGCAGTGTCAAAAAGACTTTTTTCCCAAAAAGCATTGTGAATAGTTTCAGCTCTATTTATGGTGACATATGAGCACATCGAAATGAAATGGTGGTTTGGTTATATATGTATTGGAGAAGGACAACTCATTTGGAGGAAAAAGAACTGTCAGATCAGTTTGCAAAGGTGCCTTGAGATTTGCTTGTTATTGGATAGAGCTTAAAATTCTTTGACTGTCGCCTTTGTTGCACAGATTAGGTTTTATATAATTTACTACATAGTTCTAGTGAAAAACTATTGCCTGTAGGCTTACTTGGTGGCAGTTAAAATGGGTTTCTTTTCATCATATCTGAAACTTTTTTCTGCATTTACAGTGCTTTGTCATTCTTATTGATGCTTACAATAGCCTTGTGAAGTAGGTAAACCTGAGATATATTGACTTGTCTAAGACCATGCAGAAAGCTTCATGCTTGAGTGAGGCTTTCAGGAGTCTCCCATAATGAAAGTGACTTCTCATTTGGTATTCCCACAAACTCACTGGCACTTAAAGATCTTTCCCAGTAATATTAAGACCTGTAGAACAAGGCTAAAGGCTGACAAATTAGGCCATGCCTGGCCCATCGCAGTTTCACATGGACTCAATTACTAGTGTAGTGCAGTGAATATGAGGGCTGGACTGGGACTTGGGAGATCTGGTGCCTAGTTCCCACACAGCATGAAGCTCAGTGAGTGACTTTCAGACTGACCTACCACAGAGGGTTGTTGTTCCAATGGTAAAAAGGAGAGGAAGGGAACCTTGTAAGCTGCCTTGAGTTCTTAGCAAGAGGAAGAAAATGGGATATAAATTTAATAAGTAATACAATAATGGCAGTGACCATGACACTGAATAAAATTTTGTTTTTATTCTCAGACTCAATTTTCCCTAATATGCACATTTTTCCTTGTAACTTTCCCCAATATGTACATTTCTGTATGCATTTTCTCAGCCATAAACTGCATTGCAAAATTCTGAGAAGTGTTCAATTCAAAGGATAATCTGATTCAGACATTTAATCTGGGAAGAGCAGAGTAAGTCAGTTCACTTCACATCGCGAACCAAATGAAATTCTCTCCCATAGCTATGCAAAGGTCATATGTTTCCATCCTCTTCAGATACATGAGTCTAATAAAGGGCAGTGTCCTAGCCGACACCCGAACATTCTCTGCACTGGAGTCTTATACTAGCCAGGAATGGTTTGCATGCACACATTCAACTCCATGTTCAGAAGAGCCGCACTGATCCAGACTGGGGTCCATCTAGTCCAGCTGTGTGGCCCACAGGAAATCTGCAAGAGGGCATGAGTGCAACAGCACCCTCCTGCCCATGTTCCCCAGCAGCTCCTATGCACAGGCATCTGCATCTGCTATGGGAACTGCCTACACTGGAAAGCATAAGAAAATCGTGCAGGTGGATGGGGCTGCAGCAGCAATGCCTCATTCACATATGCAACTGCTACAGTAAGCAATGACATGCGTGCACACAGGTCATTACAGCTATAACACGGAAGAGGAAGAGGAAGACGTAGTAGCAGTTATCTTCTCTTGCTGGGAAATCCCGGGAATTGGAATAGAGGTATGGCCAGTCTGTGAGTAAAGGATACACGTGGATTAGGACACAGCTCAAAAGAAGGCATGTGGAACTGGGGAAAGGGGATTTTACAGACATTTTAATATTCACTTTCAAGGACACAGAAGGCAGCATGTCCATGCTCAGAGCCCTTTTCTGTGGCAATCATAAGAGGGCCCTGCTGGATCAGACAAGAAGCCTGTCTAATCCAGTGGCCAACCAGGTGCTCATGGAAATGAATCAACTGAATAAAGCAGAAAAGAATAAGAGTATAAGCCTAAATAAGCAAGAGAGCTTACAGATGTATATAAAAATGTGAGCCTATAGGATTTCTTGCCCATCCTCACTCCAGCTTTGCTCTTCAGATGACACACGTGGTTACGCCAGGTAATATCGGGGAGCAATACACCTCCAAAGGAGGTCCTGGCTCTCCAGATTGCCTCAAAGAGTTTGGGAACTTTTGCTGGGGTTTAATGCACTTGGAGAAAGCATGTTTCCATAGTCTCCGTAGCTTGTGTGTAGCGTTTGAGTCTCCGTAGCTTGTGTGTAGAGTTTGAGTCTCCATAGCTTGTGTGTAGTGTTTGAGTCTCCGTAGCTTGTGTGTAGCGTTTGAATCTCCGTAGCTTGTGTGTAGCGTTTGAGTTTCCGTAGCTTGTGTGTAGTGTTTGAGTCTCTATAGCTTGTGTGTAGCGTTTGAGTCTCCGTAGCTTGTGTGTAGCGTTTGAATCTCCGTAGCTTGTGTGTAGAGTTTGAGTCTCCGTAGCTTGTGTGTCTCTTTTCTAAGTCCTTGTTCCTTGTGCTATTTCTTTCTGTGCATGTGTCTATGGGAAGGATGATTTCCCCAGACTTAGGCCAATAGTTGGAAGGGGACGTGATTGCTTCTTTAGGTCTTTAACTACTGTTCCTCTGGTTTCTATTCATCAAAGAGGTGAGTTCTTTGCCTGTGTTTGCTGGGTGTCATGGATGAGGTAATTTTTCGGTGTCTCAGGACAGTGGGTCATTCTCCTTGCAGGGTTGAATCGCCTAATCTCTTTAAGGGGGGAATGTCTGACTTTTTCAGTTCAAGGATAGGCTAGACATGCACATGGTGGGCGTGTCAGAAGCAGAGCTGACTGGGGCCAGGAGTCAGACTAGATGGCTCAGGAAGCTTCTTCTGACTCGCTCAGTTTCTATGTTTCTGTGGCCTTTTCTCCACAAGAATCCAAGCATTCTCTCAGCATGCTAGGTCCATCTTCCTGGATTCAAGCCTATCCATCATGGCCCATGGCCTAAAAGCCGTTCTCACCTAGGAGCATGGTTATGGCACTAATATTGATATATACTTGAGGACAACTTCTCGGACCATTGGGTCCCTCTTCTTCCATGCTTCGGCTGGAAAGGTTGCATGGCCCCTTACAGTACTGGACTGGGACCCAGGAGAGTTAAGTTCTAGTCACCATGAAGCTTGTTGGGTGACTTTGGGCCAATCACTTACTCTCTCCCTAACCTACCTCACAGGGTTGTTGTCGTAAGGATAAAATGGACCTATGGAAGCTACCTTGGGTTCCTCACCAAAAAAAAGGGGGGGGCATGACATTATTATTATTATTATTACATTTCTATGCCGCCCCTTGCCGAAGCCTTGGGGCGGCTTACAACACAATGACATATATGCTATATAACGGCGGCAGCAGCAGTACAATTTTACATGATGTGTGTTGTTCATCCCTGTAGAAAAGCTTTTGAACACAACCCCTCCTATCTGAAGCTAAAGTAGGACAATCCAGCAACATCACTGGCACATTGTTTGTGTTGAACACATAAAAGGGCTCAAGGACTGTGTTCAAACCCACCTACTCTTAGGTAAAGGAATCAGGTGAAATTTCAGGGACAAGTTTACCTATACACATGCTTTCTTTCCCACACACAAACACATGTATATTTGTGAGCATTCCAGATTCCATCTGTGGAGATGACCTTTCAAAACAAAGTTAATAACTACCTGACAAGGAGAAGGCATTTTGAGGCTCAGCAGGAAATCAAAAGAGAACAAAACAAAACATCAAGGCAGTGAGTTGGAAACAAAAACAGAATTAAAACACGATGCATGCACATGGGCATGGGAAGGGGGGAGAAAAACATGAAATATCAAAATGAGAAGAACCCTTTAAAAAACTTCATCAGCAACAACACCCCAGGAAAAGATGCATCCAATCACCATGAAAAAAAAAATCGAATAACAAGGGCTGGAAGAAAATAAGATAAGTTAAAGACATAAATAGGAAAATGATAAACCTGAGGTACACAATTGCATCTGGAATATTAAAAAGAAGCCTACCTCCAGATCCACAGGCATAGTCCAAAGCAGAGACATTGACAAAGTTCACAATTATGAGGTTTGGAATACAAATGTGTCCATTAGTACTGCTCAGCTGTATTACACACTGAGCATAATTTCCTACCATAATTCTTCTCTGGTGCGGAATATAAAGTAAGATTGTGCATATGCATGATCACAGACAGCTGCCTCATGCCAAGTGGAATTCTTGTGGTCCAGCTCCGAGTGGCTTCCCATTACCAGCTGCCTTTCTTAATGGGACACGGCAGGGACTGAAGGTGGGACCCTCTGTACCACCATGCCACGATGCCTCCAGAGCCAGCTATTCTGCTGCTGCTTCCATATTAATCCTGTATGTGTCTTTAAACTTGTGTGAGTTTCACACAAGGAGAAAGATTTCACTTCACCTCCCAAATCCACTGAAACCACCCCAGTGGCAAGCACAAACGGAAGCGTATGTTCTCTGGAAATGTCTGCAAATTCCTGAACTACATTTAGTGCTGATGAAACATTTACTTCAGAAAAGGCACAGCTTTCTCAACATGTGGAGCTTCATAAATATAGACAATTTGGAAAGAAGCAGCATTCCCCCCCGCCCCCATGACTGTGTCCTGGTGTAGTGTCAGGGCCCAAACCCCTGCTGTGTAACAAAGGTCTCTGGTTAGTGAGTGTGGGTTCCTAAGATACTGCCAAGGAATCCCAGCACAGTGTTCCAGGGAGGAATCTTGCTCTCTCCTTTGAGCCAAAGACTCAAAGACTCCCCAAGACTGTTCACCTTGCAGCAGGGCATCACTGGGCCACATTCAGGAGCAGCAGAAGTCTCCCAGTTCAGCCAGCATCAGCACCCCATGGCCGTGGCTCATGTGAGCACAGGCTGTGTCCCCATGGCAGTGTGGGCCTCAGAACTGCCTAAGCTGCACTCCTTGCCCGACCAAAGGCCCCGCTCTCAGTTTCTTTTAACTGACTTGCGACTGCAGTGAGCTGTCCATGGTCCTGACCTTCTGCCTCTGAGGTTCATTCATGCTGGCTTTGGCTAGGAGTGAAGAAGCATCTTGTTGCAGTTAGTGCAACATCAGAACTCCATTCACACTTGCAAATGTGAGTATATTTTTCAGACAATGCCCACATATTCCTGAGCTTCTGGTTACATTTGCATTAGAAAAATGCAATTTTTTTTTTAATCGTCTTTTAGTCAAAGGGCAGCTGCATGCTTTTAAAAAGTTTGTGTAAATGTACATTTCCCCATTTCTTCAAGCAAAAAACATACAAGTGCTTGCAGCACTGGACAGTCTTTGAGGTGGAACTTGGAGAACCTCAAAAGGAGAACCTTGAAGAACCTCAAACTCAAGCCTCATTGATTCTCCCATCCCTAGAGTGGTCATCTCACCCATGGTGGCTCCAAACTGAAATGAGATGCCCCACAGTGTTTTGATTCCCCCACTTTTGACCAGCAAACTGTCAAGATTGACCACAACTTGTTTTTGAAATTCCCCCACATCTGCTGCTCATGAAATGCCAGCCCGCATTTCGCACAACCCAAGTGAGTCAGAACAGGCTGTGTGGTTCTGTGAATCCCAGCCTGTATGTTTTGAGAAGAGGCTGGAGAAAGTCACAATGTGGCTCACACTACACACTTTATTTGCAATTACATATTCACTCTGCTTTTTTTTTTATTAGCTCTGAGACGGAAGGAATTACTGGGTTTAACAGTTTCAGAGAAGGGGATTACAGTAATAGGTTTGGTTTGAATTTGCTAAAAGCTCATTATACCCATATCCAATAGGTGGCAGCATTTGACCCAGACTGAGACAAGTCCTAAAGAATCCGTGATGCAGAAACCCAGCTGCAAATATAAAAGTCTGACAATCACAGAGTGTTCAGAATTTACCAGACACTCAGAAGAAAGCTAAAGCAAACCCTCTTTTAAAAGAGACACTTCAGGTCTTAGGGGAAAAGAACAACTTACAAGTCCTCAGAAGAAAAGCAACCAAGAAAGGACATGCTTAAGGCATGAGCAAGTGGGCAAAGGGAAATAGGAAAATGTTTGTTTACTTATCCACCCAAACTGAAATCAGTAAATTGAAAATGCAGGAGGTTTGAAATGAATGTAATAAAAATGAGTTCTTCCCCATCCCCATGAACAATTAATCTGAAACTCTCTGCCACCTGCAGTACTGATTATATCAAGAAGTCCGAATCAGAGAGTCAAAGAGTTGACAGGGATCTCAGAAGTCAACTAATCCAGCCCCCTGTTCCATGCAAGATCTGCCATGGATGGCGAGGGTACAGCATCCTTGACAGATGGACCTCCAGCTTCTGCTTAAATACGTACCTCCACAGAGGGCTTCCACTTCCTTAGGTACACAGCTCTGCCCTCATCAGATCTTACCATTAGGCAGTTTCTCCCAGTGTTTAGCCCACATTTACCTCTCTGGCATTGGTTCAATCCTGCATCCTAGAGCAAAAGAAAATAAGAAAAAAGGCCTACAACTCCCATCATGTCTTGGTTACGCATGCTGGCTGGACCATGCTAGGAATTGTAGGCCAGTGTTCGCTCTAAACATGCATAGCATTCTGTCCAAATTTTAAGCAGAACACTTTCCTGATTATAAAATCCACACAATTGACATTTCCTTCTGGAGTGATCCAAGTTTGTGTACCACTCCAAAACCTTCCTCAGAGACCTTCAAAGTTTTCCAGATTTTTTCACCTGATGCATCATGTCACCCAAGGTCACTTGTGTTGTTGGTGTTTCTTTGACCAAGCTTTCATTGCTCAGTGGGGTTAAAAATCATGTCCATTTCAAGGGTGACACTGTTGACCATTTCTTTACCTCTGGTGCTTCCAATGGTCCACATCTCCCGCGATCATTGGTGGCAATTCCATCTAGAACCTGAACAGGGTCCAACACACCCTAAACAACCGTTTCGATCAGCCCCAGGTCCATAACAGGAATCTCTACTGCAGCAAGCATAAGCTTCCATCGATGAGCTGCAACTTTTGGACAGGGACAATGTGTGAACTGGGAAGGGAGAACTGGAACTTCCAACACAGAAACACACATGCTTCCCAACGGAAACTTCTTTTTCTAGCTCTGTGTGTATGTGTCTGGATTTGGGAAGCAAGCCATGGATAGAGAAGGTTTAATCCTGCCCTCTTGGTGTATCGTAATCATGATCTAAATGGGGGCTCAGGACACTGACTTTAGAGTGAAGGGGGAAAAGCGTCTCCTACAAGATGCACAATCAATGCAGCAAGCAGTTAGACCCTTGGCAATGCAATGAGGAAATCTATGTATGGGCACTTGGCAGAGCTGCATAGGGGTTTACTTGGGGTCCAGTTACATACACAAACCCTGAGTAACCACCAGGGAATTTAAGCAAAGCTGGGAAGGACAGCACACATGACTGACAGAGGTTTTCATAGAGGTCCATAAAAGCTACACATATTTGTTTTACTGGCTGGCACACTGGCCCTGTAGGAGTGGAAGCTCCTTCTTCTGCAGCCAGCACAGAAACATACACATGCAATAAGACATTTAGGAGGCTATTAAAAATAATAAAATAAAATAAAACCTTCTACCCAATGGACTGGTGATCCCATAAACTAAGAACTGAGGATTAAGAACCTCATTTCAGTCTGCAGCACCAGCTCCAGACAGAAAATGACAGCACAAGATAAATAATATCACATTTTAAATTTATATATAAGTAGCAAGCAAAAATCACATGCTAAATGCTTCCTTCAAAAGGAAGGTTTTACCAGCTTCCAGAAACTCATCAATGAGGCTGTGAGACAGGCTTCCTTTGAAACAGAGGTGTTTAGAATAAGCAAGGTTGTTTCCCCATTTTCCTCTTTGAAATGATAATAGGTGTTCTTTTCATATTGTTTTACATTTCTATACCACCCCATAGCCAAAACTTTCTGGGTAATTTACAGATATTTTAAGGCTTTAAAATGCAATTGTGTCCATAATCTAGAAGCCATTTACATGCAAGCATATAAACCATTAACACATGGATGTAATTCTGATAATAAATAATAAGATATCTCAGGATTAGATCAAAAAAATCTTATCATATGCTGTCAGATGCCTACAAGCAGAGAAAAGCATTAATCTGGTGGTGATACAATGACAGTCTTGACACCAGACAGGCCTCGATGGGGAATTAGTTCCATAATCAGGGGCCACCAATAAAAAGGCCATCTCCCTCTGAACTTCCCTCAGGTTGGCCTCAGATGATGTACACAGTGTATAGGTTGCTTCATACCAGGAGAGACGCTCAATGAATGTTGCAGTTCCGAGCCATGCAAAGTCTTAAAAGTCAAAACCTACATGTTAAATCAGGCTTGGAAACATCCAGATTATATGTTTGGACCTTCTTGTCCCTGTAATCAATCTGGTTGCCACATTCTGCACAAGTCGCAGCTTCTGAGCTGTCTTCAAGGGCAGCCCTGTGTTGAATGCATTGTGTAACCTCACCAGGAGGCTACCAGAACACAGACTACTGGATTCTGACAGATAAAATGGGAAACTTTGCTTCTTATGCTAGAAAATATTGTGATGCATAATGCTTTTTAATAACATGGAATCCAGTAGCTCAGCTTCCATGCTCAGTGACATTGTGTCTCTGTCTACTATCTGCTGGAGAATTGGAAACAAACAATTCCGCTTTATTCATTTTGGCACCAGGCCAGGACCTTTTTATTTTTCCCAATATTTTAACAGCTGATGTAGTTTTGATATGGATTTTATTTTGTTGTTTATTGATGCTGCTTTTTAATTATCGTGCTGCCGTCCTGAGACCTCAGTAAACAATGGGGTAGAAATGCTATAAAGAAATAAATAAAGATATAAATAAAGAATAAATATTACCCTAGGAGTTCAGATTTAGCAATTAGCTTGTCTTAGCTCCCTAGAGTATTCCAGAGCTGTTTCTTTTGCTGGCTCCTTTTCTTTGAATTTCTGGCCAAGTGTGGATGTGTTCTCCAAGAATTTGGCCATGTCCTGCTGACCTGACCTTCAATGAATGGAACCCATGCTTGACTTCATGCTGCCACAAGCTGACTTGACCTGACTTGAGGGATTTAGGACACATCCCCATGCCAAGCTATGCTGTGCCAGCTGAAGAACGCAGAGCTAGGTAGAACTCCTTTCTGTCTAAACATGCACAGGCTGGTGTCCTTAGGAAAGGCTTGTTGCTGTTCTTTCTGAACCAAGGTGTTAAGTGACTTCCCCAATTGTAAGGATACAGCTGGGGCCTGTAACAAAATGTTGTATGGTGGGATGCCCCATTGGGGATCCACCCAGCCAATCAGTCAGCTGGTCATTCCTTTTCTAGGATATCCCCTTCGATTTTCACTCCTTCTCAACCTTCCCTTCCCCTGTCCTTCTTCCAACAATCATTCAGCATTCTGTGGTCACTGAACCAGCTCAGTCCTCACTGGGCTATTTTGGGCTTTCCCCTAGGTTTTTGTTTGCCTGTTTGTTGGTTGGTTTTTAAAGAGTCAGATCTCTGGGGGCACTTCTAAAACTTCAGGGCTTCTCCAAGTCTGCCAATACCTACTTCTCATGCAGAGATGCTGCTGTTTGGGCTTTGTAAGGGTCCATACTCGAATGATAAGATTACTATTGATAGATAGGATTCGCAGTGTGTATGAAATACGTATCAATGCCTTCTTCTCTTCTGCAGAGTTTGCTATTCTAGATCAAACATTGCGAACCAAGTGGTTAAACGTAACACTAATGACTGTGTCTCCTTGTTCAGTGCCGTTGATAAATTGCCAAAAGGGGGGGAAATCCATAACCCCGAAAGAGAATGAAAGAGGCCTTTGATTTATACAGTTTTTATGCTAATGTATATGCACAGATACAACTTTAGAAGCAATTACTATTGTTCAAATGGGAATACCATACATTTCCCCCTAGTGTGAAGCACAGGGAATGGGGAACCTCCTTTTCCCATGTTAATCCTGCTGTCCAGGAGCTAACGCTTGAGGTTCGTTATCTTTAATCTGGATTTGTACAGGGCAGAACTGCAAACAGGTAGCACCAGCAATGAGGACTGTTTGGTGCCTGTCCAACAGAGCACTGTTGTCTGTAAAAGAGGCCCCTGGAAAGGTCGAAAGTCACTTTGCAAAGAACTCTAGAGCAAGACAATGAGCTCATTTCCCACCACCCCTGCTATATGTTGCAGCTGTGAACTCCTTCATTGGGTATCTTCAGACAACAGTTGGTTGCAGCTAATTTGAGGGACTCCCAGCTGGTTTCTCCCATCTATGAAGGGGCAAGCAATGCAGAACAGAAATTTGGCTGGAATTTCCCATCACAGACAGCAGAGGCTCAGGTGGAGTTGCTGGAATTCTGGGGAGCTGCTCCTTCCAGCCCCAGCTAAGTCCATCTGCACCCCACCTCCTGCATATGACACATGCTATGAAATGCTGAGGACACACCCATGCAGACCTTCCTCCTTATGGGAAAACTGACCCAGTGATCTGCAAAAGGCTGGTGCATCTGTTGTCCTGGCTTTGAGAGGGGTGTTGTGCAAGATATCCACTGGTGCCTTACACTTCTGCCAATCCCCCACAATGTGGGACCAGGTGTTATTTGTCATTTGCTTGTTCTTTTTCTCATACATATGAGCGTCTGGAGCAATCCACAGTGGTGCATTGGCCCCACCATAGTCCGTGGCAAAGCAATATCCAAGGGTCAGCCAGGAGACACTTCCTATTTGTAATTTTGCCATTGTGATTGTGCCTATTGGAGATTTAGAAGCCTTTTTGCGTGAGCGCCAGGGCCTTGGGAAAGGAAAGAGGCTGCATAAGGCAGAAAATCATTGCTGGTGATGGGTTAATAAATGCATTAACCTCAGTCATGTTTGAAAGCGCTGACACCAGTCTGTGGCAGGGAATATAAGTCCTCAGGGCTCAGCTGGAGGCCAAGAGACAACACTGTTGCTATTACATAGCTTATGAAGATTTACTCCTGCAGTCATATCATCAACCAAAGCCAGCTCGCCCCTTCTGAAAAGCACAAAGCATGCGCTATCGCCTCAGATCACACTTCTTGTAAATACTTTGTGCTAACAAAGCCCTTCCCTTTGAGAGCCACATGGTGTAGTGGGTAGAGTTTTACCACAGGACCAGGCAAACGTGGAATCAAATCCCTACTCAACTATGAAGCTCAGTGGGTAGTGACAATCTCAAGGCCTAACCTACATCATTTTGATAAAATAGGAGAGGGACAGTGTTATATAATATTTTATATTTATGTAGATATTTATAAGTTGCTACTGTTGTTAGTCGTGAGCCCATGGACAACATTCCTCCAGGCCTTCCTGTCCTCCACCATCCCCCAGAGTCCACAAGCTCACACTGACTGCTTCGTGACTCCATCTAGCCACCTCATTCTCTGCCATCCCCTTCTTCTTTTGCCATCTATTGTTCCCAGCATTAGGCTCTTCTCCAGGGAGTCCTTCCTTCTCATTAGGTGGCCAAAGGATTTGAATTTCATCTTCAGTATCTGGCCTTCTAAAGAGCAGTCAGGGTTGATCTCCTCTAAGACTGACTGGTTTGATTTCCTTGCAGTCCAAGAGACTCACAGGAGTAAATATTTATATATGTATATATTATCATTTTCCTGCCAACCTTGCAGTTCGAAAGCATGCAAATGCAAGCAGATGAAAAGGTACCACTTCGGTGGGAAGATAGCAGTGTTCCGTGCACTTCGGTGCTTAGTCATGCCGGCCACATGACCACAGAGACTGTCTGTGGACAAACGCTGGCTCCCTCGGCCAGGAAATGGAGATGAGCACCACCCTCTAGAGTCAGACATGACTGGACTTTAATGTCAAGGGGAAACCTTAACCTTAAATATTATTATTTATATTTGTAATATGTTTTTATAGAATAATATAATTATTCTATAATTCTTTGTTATCTAAAGAACTCAGATCAATATATATTACTCTGAGCTCTTTAGATAAATAAGTAGGGCATAAAAGTCATACATAAAGTATCCCATTCTTTTTAAAAAGATGCTACTTTAAGGTCATCCAAAGACGGGACTAAATTGGAAGTGACCCCATGCTTTGCTGCAGAAATGCTTAAGTCTTAAATTACCTGTACTAGCTGAAACCTGAAATCTGTTCTTATGCTGATGTAAACCTCCTGGGAGACAGATTCACTCAAACAAAGGCCTTTCATATGTGGCATTTGCTTCGCCTGAGTCAGTCCAGAGTGACAAAATCACCCCTAATTCAACTAATACAAGATTTGAAATGGGTACCAGATGAATGCCACATAGAGCGCAGACTTAACCTGGTGTCAGGAAGATAACCGAGCTGGTGCTAGGCCTCACTGGGGACCTCATTCTATAATCAGGGGGCTACCACTAAGAAGGTCCTCTTTCTTTTTGCCACCAATGGAGCCTCCATCAAAAGAGGGCCTCAGATTCTGAGAAAGTTTCTAGGTGGATTTTGGTCTGGAAAGGTTCTCTACCAGGTATTCTTCCCACTCTTTCTAACACTGTTCAGCATTCTAATCCTAACCTTAGCCCTGTCAGAATAGTCTTCACAGAATACACAAGCCAAACTTCTTGCTACGAGTAGGAAACTGAACTATAGCCTTGGACCTCCATTACTTGCTTTGTGGATATTTGTGCTGATTCCATGATGCCAGACTTTATGTGGTTCTTTTTGCT
>NW_025335727.1:4326861-4467443 GCF_004798865.1 Varanus komodoensis | reverse complement strand
AGCATGCACACATCTGGAATTCTTGATCTGGGGAAAACAAGAACAATATTGGCAGTGGTGCCATGACAATGGAATTTGTAGCGGAGAATCATGAGAAGATATCCTGTGTAAAGATTAGGGAGGAAAATTTTGAAGTCAATGGTAACATTCCAAATCTCCATACTTTGTCATTGGATGGTAAGATAATTTATTTATCATTTATCTTACCATCCTTAAGATAAGGATCTTAAGGATCCTTCAGGATTCATGATGTCCTGAAGGCCCTGATCTGCCCAATTTCCAGGGATCTTCACTCACCCGCGTGCCCCTGTGCACCATATTCAGCAGCTCTGCCACCTTGTCATGTATCCTGTTGAGATGCTGGAGGGGCTGCCAGGGCGAGGAATTCCCCTTCTGCATGCACTTAAATCTGGATCTAACCCCAGCGTGCTGAGCATCTGAGTTATGGCCATATAGACGCTGGGCCATTTCAGTCTCCTGCGGCCTTCCCGTGTTGCCCCTGAATCCTTGTCCACATTTTTACAAGCTGCAAGATGGCTTCCCCCTGGATTTCATTCTTGATATGCCGAGCGCCACTGCGAGTACAGTAATTCAGTTCTTGAGACAACAGTGATTGAAGTACCAGCAGATTACCTAGCTTTTAACCCCACAAATTGCAGACCATTTTTAACTAGAGTTCCTCCTCAAATGCACTAGTTGTGGAACTATTATTAAATAGCTGAGATGGAAAACAGTTCACTTAAGGAATAGTTGGGGGCATTATTTCATGCAGCAATTCCATTTTTCAGGGTGAGGAGGCCAAAACAACAGGAGCAGCATCATATTTCTACAAAACAATTTATTCCCATTAGAATTTTTTAGTATGTGCTTTAATTCTCTTTTTTAAAGGCTTTCAAAACAATTGTGTATTTTTGAAACAGATTGCACACAAGGTTCAGTGAATGCACACACTTGGGCAAATGCACTGTAATAGGTTTTTGTGATTGTGGATAAAACTCCTGAATTACAAAAACCTGAGTCATGGAGAGGTGGCAATGCAACACCCAGGGATGGATCGGTCACTGGAGAGAATGCCAGCAAGTATTTAGTCCCAGTCCCCGTCCATCGGGTCTACTGAACTTTGGGGCTAGCATAGTAAACAGAGAACCAGAAAATGTTTGGAAAATGGTCTGGATGCTCCAGCTGGTACAGAACAGAGCTGCCAGGCTGCTGACAGGGACCAGTCGTTATTCTCATATAACGCCAATCCTCTACCTGCTACACTGGCTTCCAGGTGAAGTCTGGAACCAATTCAAGGTGCTGGTTTTAACCTATAAAGCCCTGAATGGCTTGGGACCAGGATACCTGAAGGAGCGCCTCTTCCCTTACATGCCCTCACACCCCTTAAGATCTGCGGGAGAGGCTCTGCTCCGGGAGCCCTCTTTAAAGGAGATAAAAAGAACAACTATCCAGAGCAGGGCCTTCTCTGCGGTGGTGCCCAGATTATGGAATGCGCTCCCTGGAGAAGTGCTCCTGGCACTGAGTCTATATTCTTTCTGGTGCCAGGTTAAAGCCTTTTTATTTAATTGCTATTTTAAAAATTAGTATTTTATTGTTAACAGTTGCTTTTTTGTCTTTTGGGGTTTTTTAATATAATTTTATGGAATTGTTTTATTGGTTTAATTGTACATTTGTAAGCATTCCCGAGATGCCAAAGCATGTGGTGACGGCATATAAAAGTTTTAAATGAATGAATGAATAATAAAAGCCCCTATTAAAGTCATTGGTGGGGATATTTTCACTATGGCCAGTGTCAAGGTTGGAAACATGTAAAAGGCCCACATAGCAGCAGTGGCCAGCTGAGAAGATGCCCCTGGAGTGCTCCTTCTCTTAGCTGTCACAACTTGTTTGTTCTCCTGGTTCTTGCTCTGGCCCAGGCAATGGTGCTGTGAGGAGGAACACTGGATTCAACTGCCTGGCTCTCTGCCTTCAAGGAAAGAATCAGAACAGCGATGAGAGAGAGGATGTGGGCCAGCAGCAGCTGGTGCTAAGGGCGGTGAGATGGTAGTCCCCCTGAGGAGGTGACCCCTTGAGAGTGGAGTGTCATGTCTATTGAGGGTCTTCCAAATCCAGCAAGGACATTGATTTTCACATTGGAAAATAAACACTTTTCAGCTCTTGACTCTAGAGCCCAGGTTACAACTCTGACTTGGGAATATTAGGCAGACTTGAACCCCAAGATGGTTTAAAATAAATTTAGATCTTCTTCACATAGCACCCTAGTATCCTTCACAGATTTCAGAGGCAAACCGTGTTTTAGGGACCAAGCATATTCCTCAAATGGTGTAGAATGAAAATTGGAAGATGCATTGCTTGACTAAGGATGGTTTCTTGGAGACATGAAACCCATCTCAGTCAGACCTTCTGCATCATCTCTGATCAAACATTCCAGCCTTCTGCTACTTGGTACCCACTGAGCTTCTTCAAAAATAGCATTATCACCCAAGGATGAAATAGCAGCCCACAATGAGCAAGCATAGTTGTAAAATATTATTCTCAGGAGCAATTCATTCATTCATTCATTCATTCATTCATTTAATTTAAAGCTTTTATACCCTGCCCTTCACTGTCTCAGGGCAGGAACACAATAAAATAAATAAGCTACGGCATCAAAAGTTCCAGTTGTGGGTGCGTGCTTGCAGCATCTAGAGATGGGCAGCTTCCCTGTCTCCCCTGTTTTGTAGTTAGTGGAAGCTCTGAGAAGTATGATGGTTTAAGCACCTGGAATCCAGGTGGAGATGGGATATTGTTTGGGGGAAGCACATATTCCCCCCTGGCTTCTGGTTTCTACACATGTTTTCATTGTCTGGGAATACGGCTTTGCTTGCTGAAGAGAACCTTCCCTCCAGAGGGACTTTTGTATGTTGTGCCTTGTGGCACGTTGCTAATGAATTGCCTGCTTGTCACTTTGATGGCCATGCAGGAGAGTCTTCCAAGACAATGATGGGATTGATGTTAGCTATTTGAAACTCCCAATGCTCCATTTCAGCGCAAAGCTTGCTCTGATAGTGTATTCTTCCTTTCTGTTCCCACTTTGCTCTTAAAGACTGAGTGTCCTAGCAAAATGGATGGACTATATGACTTTCACACTGCGCACCTCTGTTAAGGAAAACAAAGTTGAGATCCACTCAGCAATTCCCCCAAATTTATGTCCCTCAGAAGCATCGTTACTGTAATCTCCCCAAACATTAGTTCAGCAAACAATGTTTCATTTATCGCAGCAGTAATCCACAGAGCGTGTTTTGTTATTTCTCTGGTGGTATTCAAATGGCAGTTTGCAAGGGTAGAGGGCAATTCACCGTCCCAGACTATTTCTTTTGTACTTAGGTAGAGCTGGTGCTGGCAAAAGATGGTGAGCCTAGGATGGGTTAAAGTGAAGCATGCAGAAAAATCAACCAGTCCAGCAGACACTTCGGAAGAAAAAAGCGGGCACTGTGGAAGCAGAGCCATAATTCTTCTTGTAGCTCTTCTTAAACTCTCATGTACCAGTAGCTCACCAGCTTAGTCCTTTTGTCATTCGATGCTGCTATTTAATGCCAGGTTGTTACACAATAAGGATATACTCATTCACAGTCTAATTATTTATGAGAAGGTCAATATGATGTGTATTATGGAAAGCTGGATGGGGGAAGTTGCTGCGGCTTACAAGACTTCCCTCGCTCTCACCAGGAAACTACTGCAGCTTGGAATAGACCTTCAGGAGTTGCACTTTGTTTTGGGCCATAAAGACAGAGACTGGGTTCAGACCATATGACAAGCCATGATGGTTTCTTACCATGTGGTCTATCACCATGGTATGTTTGATCTTTAGAAACCATAATAAGAAACAGCAGTATGTTCTATAGCTTCTCTGTACAGCATGGCTTGTCATGTCTAAACCCAAAATCATGGTTTTCATGGTTCTGGTATGCTAAGACTACAGATTCCCCTGTAGTCTCTACAGATTCCCCTGTAGAGGGGCAACAAAAGAAACACTGATCAGAAGTAGAATGTAGAAAAAGGTTTTGGACACCCCTGGGTTTTCAACCATATCTACGGTGCTGAATTAGGACAGTCACCTATTTTTTTCTGAGCAGGCTCCTCATCTTAGCAGTTATATGGAAGGCATTTAAAATAATATGGTTCTCTCTGGAGTCACTGAATTTGCACTGCCGGGGGTTGAGAACTTTGTTTTAATTCAGTGTTTGACATGATTGAAACTCACAGATTGCTTTATCAACAGGATGGAAGTAATTTGAAATGTTTTTTAAAATTTGGGAGCAAAAAGCACTGAAAGATTCATCCATCCCTGGCAGCAACACTGAGAAAAACGCAAGGTGGATAACTACATTTTGATTAACCCAAGTGACACAGAAGCAGGCAGTCTACCTGAACTCATGAAAACTGGATTTCTCATGCATCCCCGGCCATAAGGGGATGCATAAGCCTGCTCAGCCTAATGCCATCCAGAAGAATAACAACTCCCATCAGCCTCATCCAACGATGTCATGCATAATGGGGCTTGTAGTCTTGTAATCATCTAGAGGAACTCAGGTTAGAGAAGTCAAAATGTAACAAGTCTCTAATCTCTTGTATCTTCATTTCTGTCCTTGATGGGCCTGGAGGTGTCTTTTCGCACAGCATTTCAAAAAATATATATTGAAAGTAAACGATGGATGGAATCCATCAATTGCCTGAGGTTATCTAATTACTGAGCAGATAAGTGAGAAGCCATGCATTGGAGGCTGCTGGCTTGACTGCACTGCCTTCTCTGTGTTATCTTACATCGGAGAGTAGAAGGAGAGTCTGAGGAAATGCGGAAATGTAAGCAGTTCTATCAAGAACGTGCAAGATATGGTTTCCAATGAGATTGGTGGATGCTGATTAGGGTCCTATCAGGATACAGTTCTGAGGATGCTAAATAGCCTGTTCCTGGAACAAATTCTGGCCAGAATACTAGTGCAGTGATTAGGAGGGGAGGGGAGGGGATGGAGCATTGCACCGGCAAGTCAGAATTCATGCACGGGTCACTACTCTTCCCAGACCCAAAGTAGTACTGCAAATTTTGTACATACTGGTCATAAATAGTGCAAGAAAATGGCAACATATGAACAAATCAAGAGATAACCGATTTGAATAAATCCAGGATATAATGGCAGGATATTTTTTAGCGCAAGGAAGATGGGTTGGGCTGAGCAGCATGAGGCAAACCAGTGAGTCAGGCATTACAATACCAGTAAACATGCCTGGTGTACATTGCCCAATGGATAGGGATAAATACTTAATAAAGCAACAGGAGAGAGAGAGAGAGAGAGAGAGGGAGAGAGAGAGAGAGAGATTATCTTGAATTTCTAACAGATGTTTTGGCTTCTGCCTTCATCAGTGGCAATCAGTATAAGGGCTGAAATGCAGGTCCCTGGGGGAGCATCATAGAACATTAGCTTTGTGAATGGAATTCCCAAATTGCTGGAAAAGTACAGGAGGTGGTTTTATTTTTTTATCCCCCAAGTCCAGGCTATTTGGAGTCAGAGTCTCCAGTCTATAAAGTCCAAGGTTTTCATTTGTTTCAAAGATTGTCATATTAGATGGTTGTTCTACTGGTAGAGGCAGAACATCTCAAAGACATTGGCCATCAGAATTGAAATGTTTTGCCACAGTCTGTTCTGCCTCCTTTATCATTATAGATGACTTCTGTGGAGAACCTCACCCATCCCCAGTTGCGGTAGAGACCCTTCTCAAAGAGCAGCATTTAAATCAGCATTTTGAGAGAAAAGACATTTTTCAACTCTATTAGAATATGAATTTGGCAGGGATTTTTTTTTCCTTTGCAGTGGCCATTGATGGGAAAACCAAATGGAATTATGGGTAGAAGTATGCTGAAGTGACACAAAACAGAAATAATCAGGTTTTCCCATCCCTACTATGGCTTCTAAGTGGAGGCCTCTTGAAACATCCCTTGGGTACAGTCTCATTTGGTAATGAGACAGTTAAACTGGGGACCTGAGAGAGCTGAGTTCTAGTCCTACCCTACCATGCCATAAGCTCTGTTTGTAAATTTGGACCAAAACCCTTAGTTTTGTAAATTTGGACCAAAACCTCACAGACTTTTTGTTCTAAAGATAAAATGGAGCTATTTAAGCTGACTTGGCTTCCTCTCAAGAGGAGAAAGGGAAGGATAAAAATACAGTGTAATGATGCTAATTTTAAAATGTACTATAATTGTAACCTATTATTATCATTATCATTCTATAAAAATTATCATTATAAGTTATCCTTATCATTACTATAGCAGTGTTAGCAATGCAGGTTCCTCCCTTAACAATGGAATATCTGTTTTTGGCAAGCATACCAAATATGTAAGCTGATTTAATTGTTTAGACCAACAGTCACCCTGTGTGCTGTCAGAATTGAGGCATTCCTGAACAGAGCTGCCCTTTTTAAATTGACCTTTTCACTGTCTCTTTAACAGCTGCAGATTAAGCTGCTGCAATTAGCAGGTGATCCTTTTATGCTCCCTGCCATGAAAACTTCCATCTGATCATTTCTGCAGAGCAAGGCACCTGTGCTGTAAAACACAGAAAAAGGGCTCAGAAAAAAAGCCAGACCAATTTTATTTGATCAGTTGGCAACTCCATTCTCTGCACATAACCTCAGGCATTCTGAAATGCTCGCTTTCCCTGCGAGTGTGAAACCCTTGCTTCTCCCTAAATGGCACCCTTGTGCAAAGAAAGGATCCAATTAAGATCTCAAGACTGCAAATGGAGGGGAAAATTAGTCTGCGCCCCAGCATAAGCCGCTTAACAGTGCAAAGACCAGAAATGAATTTCAAAGGTTGGAGACGAACAGCTGAGCCACGATCCTGTTGGCTGCTTCTGGAGGAAAAAGAATGAAAGGAATTGAGCAGCACGCAATCCTGTTCATTCCCTTTCTTTTTGATGAAGGAAAACAACCACCAAAGGCTGATAGCAAAGGCAACTGAGCAACAGCTGGTGTCCAGCAGGCAGCCGATAGAGCAGAAGGTGCCCGGTGGCAATGGCTGCACGCACCACTCCACATTAATCGTGCTCATTGCCACTCTCATCTGAGAAGGGCAGTGAGAAGATCCGATTTCTGAAGTCAGCTCAAAGTATTTGATTTTCTCACTTGGGAACACAACAGGAAGAAGGATGTATTCCGGGTGTGTTTGGGAAGCAGTTCTGAAGGGCCACTTTGTATTAGTCTCTCTTCCCACTGAGAACATTGATGAAAGTTACTCAAAACCTCCATGGACAGGGGCAGTCAACCATGCAATACTATAGGCTTGCTTCAAGTTCAGAGTCTATGTGCTCGGATGCTCACTATAGAATGCAGGCAAGGTGCACCTTGATCTGATTTAACATTGGAGTTTTTATGATCTAGGAACTATTTCTGAGTCCAAGGAATTCAGCACTGGCTCTTGGAAGATTAGTTGCTAGTAAGCATTTCAGTGAATAAGGTTTTTAATGTTATGAGCCACCATGGGTCCCAACACTGGAAATAGGCAGGGTATCAATAGATAAAAATATAATGATAGTAACAAAAACAACAATTTGTTTGAAGGGTGCTCTGCGGGGAGAGTTTCATGGGTGCTACTGGAGGTTCCCATGGGTGTCATGGCACCCTTGGGCACTGGGGACCCTTGACTGAAAGAATGTCAATTCAGATATGGAGATCTCAGGCCAGAAAGAGTGATCTGTGTGTAGCCTTCATCTTATAGGAATATAGGCTGTGAAGGGACAGATGAGCATCATCCACTGTGTGATGTTTATCTGGACTCGACAAAGCTGGAAAATGTAGCTAAGAGGAATGTAGATCTCCACCCAGGTTCAAGGGCTGTTGCCCCAGACTAGTTGCTCATAAAGAGAGCTGGATTGGGACCACCTCTTAGGTGAGAAGTGCAGCAGAACCCCTCCCACATCTTACTACCATGTGTTCTCTGCATCTTCTAACCGCAGAAACTTTCATTTTATTTGCCATCAATGGGCAAAGATCACACACATTGATCGTCCAGTCAGAAAACAAAAGGTTCCTCTCAGAGGATTTTCTTGAGCATCTAAAAAACACTGGAGGCCATCATTGTTGTTGCTGCTAATCTCTTAAGTAAATGAGCTTTGTAGAATTAGTGAGGAAAGATGGAGAAACACCCTTTTGCAGTTTCCTACAGATGCATCTGCACTTTCTGCAGTGGTATCTTCTCATGTAATCACAATTTATCAGATCAGAGTTGGCGGTGTTGCTAGGAGAGAGCACTAACTCAAATCTAATACATCACAGCATCTTAAGCCAGAGGGCCAGCTTAGCAGATGAAACATGTGGATTGAAAAACACCTACATTTTCTGGAACCACTGATTCAAAACCCTCCAACCCACTGGTTTAGCCTGCCCGTCACCCTTCAGTGGAAGATCAGTGAGACCCGAAGAGCTTTGTTTATCCAAGAGTTTTTCTAAAGAAGCCTTCTTGTCTGCACTTTTATCAGGTAAAACAGGTGCTGCTTCCTCATGCAAATATACCTGCTAACAAATTCCTTTCCCAAAATTGCCTGTGACTCTGGAAGTCATACAGAAAATGAAACATGTTGAATGGCTTGTTCTTGGATAGGGGTTTATTATTTTTCTGCTGTTATTTCCAGAGCCCTTCCATGTTGCCTCTTGTAAAGTTACCAGTCTCATTTTTAGTTTATATTATATTATTTCAGTGGGACTAATGATGCTTGGATCCTAATGAACTTAATGCCAAGCAGAGCAGCTTATGAATCCATTGGTCACTGGGCATGTTTTGCTGATTGAGTCATTGATTAATTATTCCATTTTTATATGTCCCATTAGCCAAAATTCTCTGGGTGGCTCACGACAATTTAAAAACAATGTAAAACATAAAATGCAGTCTAAAATACAGTATAAAAATTAATACTATAATATAAACTAAAAATGAAGCACCTGATAGCAGTACAAGCATTTAAGATACCGTACAGAATGTAAAGGAGACTGAAGCTAAGGGCTTAGAGATCTGCTACCTCCGTCAGACATTTAGTAGAATGAGGAGGCTGAGGAAGGCAGAAGAAGGGAAAGAAAGAAGAAAAGGGCTTGTTAAGGTTCAATGTGGGTGCCAGGAAGGACTTCCTGACCGTTAGGACTCCAAGGGTGTGGAATGAGCTTGAGGCCCCATCGGTGTGGGTGTTCAAGGATAGGCTGGACATGCACATGGTGGGCATGTTGTGAGCGGAGTTGGCTGGAGCCAGGGGTCAGACTAGATGGCCCAGGAGGCCCCTTTTGACTCGCCGTGTTTCTATGTTTCTATGATAATGCATGAGGCAAGGCATCCAATGGGAAAATGCAGCTTTTTCTGAAAAACAGTGGATTTTGGTCACTCGGACAAACCACAAAGTACTGTCATTCAAATGAGTGGTAGTGATGCCTCCAGAAGGGAGATCTCTCTATGCAGCATCAGTTAAGCCTCTTTTGAGAGAGCACCACAAAAACTGGTATATGTATAGTCACTACTTCAATTTGATTTGCCCACTTCTTAAGTATAACCTGGAACACACGGCTCTCTGCCTTCCTCTCTCACCCAGAATGTACCAAATGTAAATGCTGACACTTTTAATAGCACCTCTTCCAGGCAGATTGCAAGTCCATAGGCTCCTCTTTCTGGCCCTGGGATGCTGGTGTTGGTTCATTCAGGCACCATTTCATGTAGTCCCTTTGTATGAAAGTGGAAACTGAGCCGTACCCTAAACTGGAGAGCGCTTCTTCTGAAAACTGCAGGTCCATGTAGAGGTTTTCCCTCCCACCATATAGCATGTCTTAATAACCTTACACATAAACAGGGATGTGCCCAAATTTTATTCACCTTCACAAATTATGTGAACCAGTCATGTTGCAGCCTCAAACACAGATGCAAGACAAAACACCATTCCCGGGATTTTTTTTTCCAATTTCCCAAACTTGAATTTGCAAATGTGCTTCTGTGCAAGTATTCACAAAGAGTAGTGGAGGAGGAGGGGGAATATAGTCCTGCAAATTACAGTAGAGAAATAGTAAACCCCAATCAAGAACCAGTCATTCAATGCCCTTCATTGTCTAGATGACTTCCAGAGTCACTAGTAATTTTCACGCCTTGCATTTAATATAGCTCATTGGTTCTAGTTGGTGAGCAAAGAACAGCAAGCCACACATTTCCAAAACAGGTACTAAATGCTCTTACAACAGCATTTAAATGTGTATTGATTAGCCTTTTCACTAAGAAGGAATAGGGTCTAGCCCTAAAGGTTTTAAAACTTAGGCTGTTGGACCAGATGTGTTCTTTCTAGGAGTAGATAAACTATTGTAATTAGTAATTTACAAGTCAGATTACTGTAAGGTGCTCTGTGTAAGGCTGCTCTTGAAAAGTGCCCATACACTTCCGTGAATTCAAATGACACTGCCAGAATACTGACTGAGTATTCTGCAAGACGATGCACAACATTCCAGACACTCATTTTCAGGCTTAATTCCCAGACTACATTGTTATCTTAAAGCCCTAAACTGCCTGGGAGAAGGTTACTTTCAGGATTGTATTCCTGCACAGTCAAATCAGCATCAAGGTTCCTGCTCCAGTAGGTTCAGCAGAGTGAAATAAGATGCAAGAACCTTTCAGTTATGAGTCCTTGCCATGGAAGTCTATCTGGCTTCAAGACATTGATTTAGTGAATGCTATAAACAGACCACTAGCAGTGCATGACTGTGTCCATTTCAGTTTTGTTTTCCTAATGTAATGTTCATTTGTCCCAAACTTGGATCTACACCCCCAAATTTCAGTTCAATTCATTCTGAGCATAGATTTATTTAAGTTCGTATGAAAATTCATATACACTTGTGTGCTCATTTCCCCTAACATGTGCATGTTGTACAAATTTTCTCTATTATTCAGATTTTGGATGAGCAATTTCCCTCATACAATAAGTTTTGAATGTTATTTCCACTAATACCCACTTGTGGGGGTACTTTTCCTTACTATTAGCATTTAAATATTAAACTTCTTAAACATAATGGGTCGACACAGTTCCAGAGTTTCATAAGATGCCTCTAAGAGCCATGCATAAATTCAGGGAAGCTTTTTATCAGAGTTTTCTTGTGTAAAGCTCTTAGGTTGTGCTACTCAGCTACATTTCATCTTTTTTATGAGTTAAACTGAACAGTGAGTTTTGCCCAGCGTGTGACAACCTTCCTCCAACACAGGTGATTTGACAGGTTTACAAAAAGGCCTGCTGAGTTCCAGGCTTGGAGGTGAGGCGTCAGGCATTAATCCATTAACATCATATATAATTAGATATTGATTGTTTCCACCACCACACATGGCCCACAATTTGCATTAGGTTGACCAATCACATCAATTCTCCATTTTCTACTGACTGAAAGGATATGCAGAGGGTATTACTTTAAAAGCTTTTCCTTTCAGGTATGTAAGGATGCTAACAAGCAGTTTTCCTCCCCTCGCCTCCCCTCTCCCAGGCAAAACCCAATATATGTAGCTCTGTTGAAGTCATGCCATTTGGAATAGTTAAGAACAAACATATTCAGATGATGCGTAAAATCAAGTGAGTCGTATTGATCCATTAGAAAAAATCCACAGCTGAAAGAGCATATTATGAAGGTAGCCCTGTTAAAACCCCTGGGATGGGTAATCCCCTCAAGACTTTAAATATCCATGTATGTCTTTGAATGTTCTGGCATAAAGGGCCTTTTTAACTAGGCAGTGAAAAGATGGCAAGGCTGCAGTCCTCAGTGGGAAGGTAATTCCAGAGTTGGGGGCCACCACTGAGAAAGCCCATTCATTCATTCATTCATTCATGACACTTGTATGCCACCACATAGCCTGAGGGTTATCCGGACAACTCCCAAAAAACTTTGTTACTGCCTTCCAATCTTCCTGAGAGTTGACGCTTGGAAAAAGATCCCAGATAATGAGCAAAATGTCCAAGTAAATTGTAGTTCAGAAAGGCGCGCCATCAAATATTGTGGTCCCAAGCCATGTAAGAGCCCATAGGTTAAAGTCAGCACCTGGGAATGGACTTGAAAGTATGTAAGCAGCCAGTGAAAGTGGGCAGAACTGTTCTTGTATATTTTAATCTATGGGTCAGTTATTAGTCTGGATGCTGCATTTTGCTGTTGCTTCTGAACATTCTTCAAGGACAGCCCCATGTAGAATGCATTGCAGTGATCTCACTGAGAGACTACTGGAGCATCCGTTACTAAAAACAGGCTATCCCTTCTCAGACAGTGATTTAGCTATCTCCGCTCATAAAAATCTTAACATCAGTTAAGATCTAGGTTTAAGGTTTTGGGTACTAGTCTATAAAGTCTAAACAACCTTGAACCAGGTAACAGGGAGAGTGCCTTCTTCCTTATCAACCTACCTGGTGACAATGGCATCAGACAGGATGGTCTTGGTGGTTCCACATGGACCGATGGACCAAGTAGGGTTCCCCAGGAGAAGCATCTCCTGTGCGGTTCCCCCATTCCTCTGGAACTCTGGAGGTTAGGTAGGCACCAATGTATATCACCTTCTTAAAAACATCTTTATTTCAGGAAGCCTTCGTGGGTTGATCAGCCACTGTCATTATTGATAATTCTGTTTTTAATGTTGTGGTCTTCAACTTTTCCCTCTTTTTTTGTCTTTTGGCTGTTCACCTCTCCAGAATATGTGAAGATGTGGACTGGTGTATCAGTTTTGTAAATTGTTGTGAACTGTTGTGGGTTGTTGTGACCCACCCAGAGAGATTCGGCTAGGGAGCAGTATAGAAATAAATTAATAAATTAACAACAAAAACAACAGGTCTGTTAGGTTGGAGAGTACATGCTGCAAGGTCTTCTCAGTGATGGCTCCCTCCTTTGCAACCTGTCCAACGAAATGTGCATTTACCTCCCTCATTAGTTACTTTTAAACAGTTTTTCAAGACCCATCTATTCTGCTCTAATTTTAGTTAAGAATTAACTTTAAGCAGCTGCAGGTTTTACAGAATTATTAAGTGGCATTTAATGAAACGATCTTAGTTTTGCATTATACTCGTATGTTTGTGTCGATCGGATACACATACAGATAGAAGCAGATATATTATGGACTGCTTTATGAGGAGTTTTGCCCTGCAGAGCAGCACAGAATTATTTCAATAGATAAATCAGTGTTCCTATGGGGTACTTTGTTAGAGCCAAAGTAGCAGCTCTTCCCCCACTTGTAGGATAGGACAAGTGTGTCCTTCGCTAATCAGCCTGGGACATCTGTCCACCCAACCATCCAGTTCTTGATCAGTACACAGTAAAGGAGAGCCGAACCATCACAGGAGCAACGACATCCAAACGGATTGATGGGGTGGAGAGATGAATATGATTTGCTCCATCTCAACCAGGGTTTGGGGGAGGGTGGAGAAATGTCCACCCCATCAAAAGCCCCCATTTCAGTTCAGAAGCTCAAACCAGCAAGCCCTTGGCACAGCCTCACCCTAAATAATGGACAGCTGGGCTTGTGGGGTGAGCTGCAATCTGGACCTACAGTAGCACATCCAGTGGACTAATTCAACATGCCAAAATTACTGGAATAAATCAGATCGGCTTTGGCATGTAACAAAAAGGATGTTGGGTTTGGCCCACCTTCTCTGGGTTTGCAGAGGGTGCAGAAAATTGGTCCTGACTTTCAGTTTCAGACATTGGATTCCCTGCAGGATGTAGGTGAGGAATTCATCAGTTTTATGTACTCATTCCAGCAGACTTTAATTGCAAGATGCAGTCGATTTATGACACTGATGTCTATGGGAACCAGTTCAGGTCAGATGTTTTCTTCTTCCTGAATGCCAGAGTCACTTTTTATTTTGTCCTGCAGTCAGTCATGTTTATGGTAACAGCTGATATTTTCAGCTCAGTTTCTAAACCCAAATAGCCCATTCTGGCCAGACAGCTCAAATGAAAAAGGGACCCAGGCCAGACAAGCAGCAAAAAGACTGATTTTATTTTCTTGTTGCTGAATGATATCATTACCAACAAGAGGAAACATCTAGGGGTCTGATAATTATGTGTTGCTGAGTGGAATATGCACATTATTTTCCATTATGCCATTCATTCCAGAACTTCCTACTGAGTTTTTTGTGTTTGTTTTTAATGTGATGTACCATGATAGAGTTAAGACTTGTTCATATGTTATGAAGAACAGCATCCTCCTCGATTCATTGAGAAAATCACAGATACTGGGCCAGAATCAAAACTTCACTTCCTCCAGTTCAGGGCTAGGGGAACCAGAGGCTAAAATGGCCTTCCTGGTCCTAACCTTTGCCCATTCGTTATTGACCATTTGGCAGTCTCCTGGCTTTAGTGCTGTTTTTGCACCATTTTAAAAGATTGAAATGTCTCCGCTAAGACTCAGTTACCAGCAGTAAGAGCTTTAAGCTATGAAATACTGCTTTTAAAAACTTGGCCTGCCCCACTTTTTCCATTGACCTTGGTTTTGATTTTGCTCCAATTCCCATGAAGTGAGAGCTCCTCCAAATGCCAATTTGGGCTAAGTCAGAAGGAGCTCCCCACAGAATCACATTCCAGTAGAAGACAACTTTCCATATTGGAGATCCACTCATCGTACTTGCTTGGTAGGAGGTGGCAGCCAGTCACATCATTTTAAAGGACGAGCGTGTCACAGATGAGACCTGCCCAGGTTCCCAGTTTGCCCACAGACTGAATCAAGCACTGTGCTTCGGATCAAGCACTCACCGTGATGGTGCCATGTTCTCTCCTGTGACGAGGCCTGGCTGTGGGATGCCAAGAGGCCTGCCAGCAGTTGCATGCCAAGTGCTGGAGGCGCTCCAGTGATCCAGGTACAGTACCTACTGAGGCAGAATGTTCTACTGCTGAATGGCTCTCACTGTTTGGAAGTTGATTCTAACGTTCCTCCATTTCCACTCATTGGTTCTGCTCCCCGCCGTGAGAAGCAACAGAGAACAAGTCTGCTCAACTTCTGTGTGGCCTTTCAGACATTTGTATCATGATGTTATGTCTCCCTTTAATCTTTTCCTGCGGGGCCAAAACATATCCAGCCCTTTCAACCTTGGCTATTGAAGCTGTATAGAAATCCTCACCAGCACCGATAACAATAACTCTGCTTCCTATGAACTGGTTTGCAGATCCCTCATTCTTCTCCTCTTGTCTATGTCCTTCTTAAAATGTGGCACCCAGGACTGCCCACAGTTCTTCAACTGTGGCCTGAAACACAGAGTAGAACTTTGACATTGCATGATCTAGAGACGATGCTTCGGTTAATGGAGCACAGCATTGCATTCGCTTTCCAAGCTCATGATAAAGCCAACCTGCTCTACTTTGAGGCAGCTTAGGGTGCAATCCTAAGCATACCCACCAGGCAGAAAAATGTCCTACGACTTCCATGTAGCCAGCCATGCTGGCTGGGATACCCAGGGAACCGTAGGCCTTATTTCTGTCTCAGCAGGCACATCGCTGCATCTTTAAAGAATTTCACGGCCATGCAGAGATTCGAACCTTGAACTCCCGTATACAAACCAAACACCATATTCCAGAAGAAGCATCTGCAGGGTATAGCATTACCAATGGGACTTCACTTCTGAAAAAGAAGATTATCTGAGATTAATATGTAATTAATATTCTACGATGATTATGTGCAGACATGTCCTCCATTTAATTGTCTTTGGGAAAGAAAACACAGAGCAAAATAGGAATGACTATGGTAATGAAACTTGAATGAGCAGTGACAATTCAATTGCTTGTACATGGAGCTACAGCAAATTGAAATAACCCACGTAATGAGGGCACAAGATGGATACGCACCAGTCACCCCTAATAGGAAGAATAAATCCCCAAAAGTCTTGACAGGTGGAAGCAACATCAACAAGCAAACTGCTCATCACACTAATGGAAATAGCTTCAGACAAAAGCTAATACCTAGATTGCCGGATAGTACCAAGATATTAAGCAAATATGGGTGACATCAAATTCACAGAGCCAACAAATAACACAAGTAAACACTCAACACAAATCTCCTTTTGATTGTCCACCCACACTCCTCTGCCCACACAGTCTAGCTCCAGAAAATGGTTTCTTTACTCTCTGTACCAATAAAATGAGGACTGTGTCTTGAAAACAACAGAAGGGTGACTTCCAGACATTTTAACTGACAGAAGCTGCCTAGCAGTGATGAACCCAGGGGTGAGAGGTGTGGAAATGCAATGTTCACTATAGGAATGGCTTCAATTTAAGAAATTCTTTCAATGTTTTTATTTCGTCTCTCCTCACAGTGGGCCAAAGTAGAATCTCCTAAGTTGTTTCTCCACAGGTGGGGGAAAATGAAAAAGCTTCTCCCTTGTTTCCCCTCTGAAAAGAAACACTGACTGGGGATCCAAACAAAGAATGCAGGGTGGGGAGATTAAAGAAGATGCTGAGTTCAGATCTTGGTATTTCCCGTTACAAGAACCTCAGGTAGCTACATAAAGGAGTTCGTCTACTTAAGAATTTGGTAAGCTCTTATCCAAAGGGTGGGAACCTGCATGCCCAAGAGCTGGATTTCACCTCCCTTGTCTCATCCTTTTTCTGTAAGAGCCACCTATTTGGTGGTGTCCTGGTATCTGTGCGTTTCCCCCTCGTATTAAAAAAAATGGACATCCATTTATTTAGAAGAGCTATATGCCGCTCCGTATTTCTGTATGGAGATTTCAGAGTGATCAACAATAAAAGATAAAGCAAGTGAAATAGTTCAATAATATATTAACAACAAGCTCAATAAAAGTAAGACTGGTTAATTCAGAAAGACTAGAAGTGCTTACAGAAGGTGCTAAAAGTAATACAATTTTGGGAACTGCCTCACCTCCAGAGGCAGAAAATTCCAGAGAATTGGAGCCACTGCAGTGAAGGCTCTTCTGGGTGGACTCCAATTGGACTATAAGTTCATGCAGAACCATTGCAGGCATGCCATCTGATGGCAAAAGAACAGGTTTGCAAGAGAGAAGGAGCTCAGGTTTGTTCACTAGCAGCAAAACTTTAGAGCTGTCCTGATAGGGAAGAGGCAGCAAAGGTGTTGCATGCTGGGAAGGGGCAACTCCAAACTGCAAGAATGTCCTACGCTGCACTTGTTCCGGCTTTCAGACCAGCCAGGAATGACTGTCCTAAGGCTTAGTTATTGGCAGTAGGAGCTTTAAGCCAGTATGTTCTGTTTCTCTTTTCCTCTAAGTTCCTACAAAATTGAATTTAGCTTGAATTGAATTTCTTGGATTGAAAGGTCCAGTCCTCTTGCACAACCACTAGTGCAGACAGTGCTGATCCAGAATAAATGGTCCGACAGTCTCACTTAGTAGAATGCATTAATATCTAAGAACTACAATTAAATTATCTGCAGGGCATGAAGCTTTTTCCTAACTGGTGCTCTTCTGTTTCTTTTCATCCATAGAGCCCTTTCCCATGTAATTGGCAGGAAGATAGTGGAGGACACAGTAATCGGCCAAGGAAGTGCAAATCCTCTTTGGAACTGATGCTCCATTCCTTAACTTACACTGTGAGCACATAAACACTTACCTGGAAGTAAATCCATGGAATTCTTACGTGGCTCAGACCACCATACCTGGTGGAGCACAGCCATGAGCCTCCTGATAAAATACAATGTGGTCAACATCTGAAGCCCTGCATTGAAAGCCTCCCCTAGGACAGACTGGAGGAAGGCATGAAGGGAGAGGACCTTTGCAGTGGGCCCAACCCTAGCCTCTACCCCCCACAAATCTGGAGTGTTACCCCAGTGAGGTCCAGCAGGTACCAATTTTGGCCATGCTAGTTGGAAGTAATGGGAGCTGAAGTTCAATGCATAAGGAGGGCACCAGGTTAGGAAAAGCTGCATTGAGATGTATGCAGGGATGCATTTTTGTATTTAGTTTACCAGTAGCAAATCCAAAAAAGCAATTTGGCAGGAGGAACTTAGACCTAAATGGACCACCACTCTCTCTGCTACATTTTGGCCCTCTCTTGCTTCCTTTCTTTCTTCTGCATAATTGCAGGCATTCCTACTGCCCAAAATGAAACATCATGTCCACCCTCACCATTCTTGAAAAATTAAACAACATTGTAATCAAAATGACTTGAAAACAGTTCATAGCCTCCATCCCCTGCTAGATGTGACATGTTTGCCAATGGGTTTTTTCCCAGTCGCCATTTATGATTGACTGAAATTAATTTATCATCTTTAAAATAATAAAAGACCTGTAATGTTTGGAATGAAAATCAACATTGCTCCCCTATAGCCATGAGAACGGAATGCCTTCCAGAAAAATGATGAATGTTGCTACCAAACATCCACTGTAGTAAATTTCTCCAAGCAAAATGTTTTTAATCTAATAATAGCATTTGCAATAGATCTATAAACTATTTTTTTTTCTCCCTCCTAGAAATAGTTTCAGGAACATAAATCACACATGCTCCCTTCCTTACATCAATGGAATGTAACATCTTGGCCATACTTGCAGTAAATTGATTCTGATAATTTTAATCATCTCATCTTCATAAACTTTTTAACACCCCCAACACATACACACACAGGCAGACTACTTAAAGCACAGCAAGAGAGTCGGTATTGAAAGCAGACTCTGCAGGGAAACTGCCTGCCCCTGCTGTCCTCCATTAGATTTCCAGCGTCAACAACATGATGGGTTTTGTCATTTTCTCTTTGGACAGACAACAAAACACTCCCAAAGTTCTTTCAGACGCTGGATGGACAGGCTGCTGCTGTGGAACATGACACCAAGGCCAGGATGAAAAGGGTCCTGGAGTCATATGTATCCAAGAAAGCACTGGGGACTTTCAAAAGAAGTTTGGGTTGTGGCATGAAGGTCTGCTGTTTCAAAGAAATGATTTGCATACAGTACTACTAACGGTAGAGAAATTTGTTCAGTCCACAGTTGAATGGGAACTTATCCAAGTTGCTCTTCAGACTAATGGATGAACCAAGGTTTTAGGAGTAATTTCGGACACCTCAACAAACTCAAACATCACAGGTTTGCCCATTCCTAGTTAGGAATGAATGATAAACCTGCTATTGCTCACAAATCATGTGAACATGTTCCATTTGTAACCTGAAAGGTGTAAATGTTTGCATTTGCCTTGGAAAATTTGCACAAGGTTCTGATCTTGTGTTCAGCTTTGAAAGTGTTCCCCAAACCTGCATTTTCATGCTTTAGTCTATGGGGGAAACACGTGCATTTTGAGTTCCCACTTTTAAAAACGTGCATTTTTCCTGATCAGAAAAAAAGTCAGACATTTGTGCTGAGGAATTTAGAGAATCTAAGCAATCATCAAGGATGTTTCTGGACTGTCAGCACAACAAGAGGGAATTAGTACTTCCAGACTTTCCGTCTACCTAATCAGCCTTCAATCATGTGAAAGCTTTGTGCTGCTCTGAGTGAGAAAGACAGTTGCTCTTGGCACGTGTTCTCAAGGCCTGCTGATTGGGATTCAGAGGAGGAAGAGGAGGAGGAGGGGTGGTGGTGGTGGTGGTGGAGGCCTCAAAATCTGGACCAATTCCAGAGATTGAGATGAGAGAATTGGAGGTGGCTATCTCAAGGCCAGATTCTCCAGGTGCACAGGCAGCCTTTGGGAATGACCAAGTTGCACAGTTAGCAAGCGAAGGCTTGGAATAAGGTTGTTTCTCAGAGACAGATGAAGTGGGTGCAGCTCGTGACTCCATGATGTGGCGTTGGTACAGGAGGATGGCTGGATTAGAGGATTGGCAGAAGAGACCTGCCATTTTCCAGAAGGCCCTTCCTAAAAGGATGGGGCCTGAACATAATCATAAGAATTTCTAGAAGTAAATACTAGATTGGGTTTAATGAACTGCTCTGTGCATGCTCAGAGTTTCATTCTGGGTTTCTGTACTTAAAGAAAATGCTTTGGTCAATAAAGAAAATTTTTCAACAAAGGTCTGTGAATGTGCCAAGGGAGAAACCCTGACATGTGAAGACATTAATGATAAAGCTTTGTTTCTGTGATTTTAGATAGGAAGCACTGGCCAATACTTTTGGTTTGAAAGCTAGCTTACACAAAGCAACTGGAAATAACACCCATTGGTTTGAATGGGCCTTATTTATTTCCAAGGAAATAAGCTTTTGGATTGTGCCCTCCAAATCAGAATGAAAAACAGCTTCTAGTACTAGTTTTCTTGCCTGTTTGGCCATTCAATTGTCCTGGATTCTCCTTGTCCTAGAATTTCCTTTGACTATGGAACATATATAGCTATTTCAGACTATGAGCTTTGCATACTGCTCATTAATTCCCGAAACTCGGAGGGTGCCCACGCATGGCACCACAGGTTCCTTCATGCAGAGGAGAGGGAGGAGAGGGAAGCACATGCACTTGCACAATGTTGGCATCTTCAAAGCACTGTATCAATATTACCTCATTAATTAGTAGAGTGGCTAATTAAAGATGGGAAGAGAGCCCTCATGCCACTGCAGATACAGCTTTAACCTTTGCATGTACTCATGAGCTGTCCGTCCTGCGTTGCTGTAGGCCAGGCATTGATGGACAACTTGGGTTCAGTTGTGCTTTGGGTTATTATGGGCAAGCAAAACTCCCACCACTGGCACCCCATGAATCCCCCTTGAAGTCATGTCTGAATATATTTGCATGGCTAATAACTATGCATGAATACATTTTTAATATGCATCAGTTACACTGATTTCACAAGGGACTGCTTGGAGATCTGAGGTTAAGGGCAGCAGGGGGTGGAGTGAGCTGTAGTCAGAATAGCAAGAAAGAAATTAAACAAAAGCATAAAATCATTTAAGACTCAGCGGGGAATGGATTGGAGAGGAAGGGGAAAAGTGGAGAAGTTTAACTTGTCAAGGGAGTCAAGAGGAATGAGAAAGGAGCATCTATTTCGACAGTATCAGGGGAAGAGGGTGGACATTCAAAAACGCCAAAGACTGCCTTCTCCAAACTGGTGTCTCCCAGATGGGTTGGATACAATGCCTATCATCCCCAGTCATGAGTTGTGATTGTGGGGGATGATGGAGAATGTTGTGCACCCCTCTAGAAGACTCCAGGTTGGGGAAGGCTAGTCTAAGAGAGAACATTTCAGGACGTTGAGTATTTTCGGAAGGGAGTACATGATGTGAGTATTCTTGAACTCTACCAGCTCTCTGTTCAGCAGATGCTGTCAGTAGAGGATATATTCTTATTTATAGGCCTGCCCACAATCAGCCTGGTCACTACTGACAAACATTTCACTAATGATTACATGTCTAGTTCCCCATATTTCTCTAAGGAGCACAAAATGGTGTCTCTAATCCCCCTATATTTATCCTCACTGTACTCCTCTGACATGCCCAAAACTAGCCAGTGACTTTCACAGTTGAGTTGGGACTAGGATCCAGGTGTCCCATGTAGGAATGTCTGAGGAATGTGGTTTGGTTTGGATGCTTGCTCAGCTCCCCAGACTCTGATCTGCTTTCTAGGTTCAAGCATTCAGGTGGGCATCAAGCAGGAAGTGAGTTCTAAGAGAGTTCTGTGTCCACACTGGTGACTTGCACACTATGCCTATTTTGCACAAAGAAGCTTCTTGTGTTTCCAAGAGTTCATGCATGTGATCTCACCTCGGCTCACTTCGCACTGAGCATGGGAAAAAGTCTGGTGAGTACAAGCCAACCAGATTCTGGCCTGATCTTCTCATTCCTTCTTTCAAGTCCCGGTAAAACACCGAGATTACTACATCTTTTCTTCTAGCTATCAACTAGAACAAAAACACTTACAGGCCAGGTTTGGCCTCTCTCTTCAGTCCTACTGTACATTGGGCTTGGTGCTCAAACTCTGGGCATACATTTTCTTTCTGATCTTGTTTTCACTGGCTCAGAATAACCTAACCTGACTAAGCTGATGGCATACCTCCCCTCACCTGGTTCTTGGGTCTAGGTATCATGATAAGATTCTTTCCTAGGTTTTGGATAATTCCCAAAGGGACATAATTCTAGGCTAAAACTCCTAATTCTAGACATAATTCTAGACTAAGGAGCTAATTTCTCATATGCAAAAGAGCATGAAAATCACAGATCGAGACTTGACCTGAAATAAGTACAACACACGTGCTCACGTTGTGCCTTCACACAAGTTTTCCCCCATGCCACCTCCCTTGGTCTTTCAGTTCAAAACGTCTTCATTCCCAAAGTAGGGGAACACTGAAGTTGGTTTCCAAATTGTGTCAAGCTTTAAAATACACTTTTTTAAATTCTGAACTTCTCATTCTGATAGCCAGCCTCTCGCATTGCTTATCTTAATTTGCAGGGTGTAATTTCATGCATGTCTGCCCAAAGGTAAAACAGCAAAATAAGCATTCACACATATCAGACTTACATTTTTGCTTTCCTTAAACACCTCAAAGCATTAATTCATTCATTCCAAACTGAACTAACCTGTTGCAAACCTTCACCATATTTATGTTTGCATTCAAATGCAGGAATTGGACTTGTAAGTTTGGGTTTCTCTGGTTTTTTTTAATTTAATCTTAAATTCAATCTGTCTTGAAATGATGGAATTTTTCCATATCAAGTTCAGATTGTCTCAAACATAAAGTTTTTTTTTAAAGTTGTCATGAAAATGCACACAATGTTGTGTGAATTTCTCCCAACACAACGCATGTTCATGTTATTTTAGAACAATCAGTTTGATTTTTATCCTGTCTCATTATCCATAAGGCCCCCTGTGCACTTCCTCTAATAGAAATATTTTATATACATTTGTCATTGGAGAGCTCCATCAAAAACTTTAAAGTAATACTCACAGAAACATAGACTAGCAGAGTTGGAAGGGGCCAGAGGGCCATCAGGTACAACCCTGTGCTCAGTGCCGGAATCCAGGTTAAACCATCCCTCTCAGATAGCTGCCCGTTTTTTGAAGGATAACTTTGGTTCACATATTGGTTTGGAGGTGTGAAATGGAGTGAGTTTGCCAGGCGATGGTCTGCATCCATCTGCAGACTCATCTCTTCTTTTGGCTAACTTGTGTGAGCTACCCAGATGGCTCCAGGCTTTCATTTTCCATCTCTCAGCATTCCCTCCCCCTAACCCAAGCTCCCACTACTAACCTTAGCCATCCCTTCAAAACAAGATAACTGCATCATGGGAACTACAATTCCAAGGTTTCCCTTGAGAGATACAGTCACTTAGTTTTACTGCATTTTACTCCCAGGGTGAGGTGCTTTTCTGCCACAGGTGCCAAAATAATTTGCTTTGAGTACCATGTGACCTTGATGTGGGGAGGGGAGTTCTATTTATGGTACCACCCCAGGCAGAAAAATGTCTTGGGACAGCACTGCATGGCAAGATATGCCCAGAATCTTTTTCCTTTGGGTTCATTTTAGAAACAAGGTTCTCATTACACTTCATTATCAGGCACTGACAGAAACTCTGCATGAAATTTACATTCTTCTAACTTTGCGGGAAAATGCAATCTACTTCCATGCCTTCATCTCTGCAGAGGACTTTGAGATTACCCAGCAGGCATTTTAAGGGGAAAAAATAAGATCCAACTGTTCAAATATTTTCCACTGCAGAGGTAACTTTTCCTTGTCCATGTGACAACCCATTGGAGGTACACCTTGTGCCTTGGCAAAAAGTTAAGGAATAATCCAGAGAAATGAATAACTTTCTATCGTACTGAAGCCCTGTGGCATCCGAAGACTTTATGCCTGTTCTTTTGCGGTCCCCAGTCTCCACGCATCTTCCACATTAAAATTTCCCCTTCATTATGCCATCTTCCCCTAACCCGACTGGCTACACAATGCACATCTGAACTAAAAATGCCCTGTTATGCAAGGTATTGTGTGCACATCGCACTCTATAATTGAATCTTATTAACTTTTAATTGCACTTGTTTGCGAACATTACATGCAACAAGCCAGATATTGTATTTCTACTTTGATGCTGTGATTAATTATTGAAAAAAACAGACTGAGCTTTCCACAATAGCTGTAGTCCTCATGCCGTCTCAGTAGCAAGTTTAGATGGAAGAGTTACAGCAATCACAAAATAAAGATCTGAAAAGTGTTGTTCCCTTTCAGTGCCCCATGATCCACATCTCTGACTCAGAGTTGCCAGATGGCAAGATAGAAGGACCTGGTGAGAAGGCTGCCCAGGATCTCCCATGGCTCTTGCTCAAGCCCTGTGACCTGAGATGCTTTGACGCAGGGTGGGCAACATGGATCATGCAGCCCTCAGAACACAGGCAGGCCTCAATTGGATGTCAAAGGCCATCCGTGGCTGTCTCTTCCCTGGCAGACTGCTATACGTGAACAAAGAGGGAGTGGGGAAAGGGGACGGCACCCGGAGATGACCCACCCACTCTGGGCTCTGGCCTCCTTCCTGCCCATTGGTGGGGTGTGGCTCCAAAGACATTACCCAGCTCTCAACAGGAAAAGAAGGAAGCTCGTCCTTGGTTTAATGGGAAAGGACAGGGATTGCGCATGGGCACTTCTGCATGCCATGAATGTACTGTGCCACTGAGGTCCTTCATCCTTCAGTTTTGGAGGACTAAACGATGGCGAGGATTTCTGAGAACTTCAGCTTGATTCATTTTTTTCTGCTGGTAGCCTCTGAACTTGATTATCTACACAAGCATGATTTTGGGGTAAAGTTCGTGTATTACCAAAATTATGAACACGTTTGTAAAATGCATTCAAAATGCATTCAATGGAGAAATGCAAACTTTAACATGCATGTTTTGAGAAGAAGAAAAAGCACCATTGTATTACTGCTCTTAATCAATGGGGGTAGAGAACACATCGGGGAGTGCTTTAAAGTAAAAGAGCATCCGAGCATGCAGTCTTCCCATTCGAACAGGATGTTCAGGACCTGGAAGGGGACAGACTGAACTTCAGGTAGAAGCTGAAGAACCTGGATGAGCTCCAGCCTCACTGATTGTAGGAGACGGCGATTAACCAGCTCCAGGTTTGGGGTGGTGCTTGGACAAGATGCCCTCAGCAGCTCCCCTCAGTGAGTGGACCCATCTCATCCTTACTAGATTGTTGCAGCCATTATGTGTCATCAAGTTGTCTCCAACGTACAGCAACCCTATGAATGAGTGCCCTCCAAAACCTCCCATCCTTGACAGCCCCTCTCAGCTCTTGTAAATGCAAGGCTGTGGCTTACTTTATGGAATCACCCATCTCATATTTGGTCTTCCTCCTCCTCCTCCTCCTCCACCTTCAACCTTTCCTGCTTGAAGTATGACAACCTCAGTTGCATCATTTCGGCTTCTAGGGAAAAATAGAACCCTTAAAGAATTACACTATTAAAACAATATGCATGCAAATATATAATCACATAATACAGGCACATGAATATATCTAAAAACAATTTTGAACAATCAAAAAAACAAAAATCCAAGTCCTGATTAAAACATGATCCTATACTCCAAAATCCCTGAGAATACAAGGAGGTCTTCACCTAGCTTTGAAAATGATAACTATGCTGGTACCAGATGGTCCTCGCTGTGGAGATAATTTCATACTTGGGACAACCACCAAAAAGGCCCTCAGCTTCATCGCTTCCTTCCATGCTGCTCTTGGAGAAAGCAACTGAAAGGGGAAGGTGGGGGGGGGGGGGGGGGTAGGTGGGTCAGATGAATGAAATGTGCAAGTAGATATATGCCAAAAGAAGCATTCCATCAGGTATGGCAGTCCCAACCCATGTAAAGTTTGGTCAAGTCAAAACCTGCACCTTGAATGGGGCTCACAAACATAAAGACAACCAGTGCAAGAGGGCCAGTGAGATTCTGGTCCTTTTTATTTATTTGCCCTCCATGATTTAATTATTTTGCTGAAGTTACAAAAGATGGCCAGATGATGTAGAAATGTCACGTAGAGGTAGAAAGTCCTGGGAAAGGAAGCTTCGAGGCTTGGAGCATTAAGGTGGATTATAGCATTTGGCGGCATGTCGCTTCGCTTTGGTGGAAGCTCACTTGGGTGAAAGACATTCACTCCAACAGCTGTTGTGTGGTTTATCTGGATTTGTTAGCAGAAGCAACAGAGGCCTGGGAGAATGAAAGTTCCAGGAGAAAACAAAGCCAATGTTTTCCTCCACAGATTTATAGACAATTCTACATGCTTCCAATTAGGCAGTGACATTTACACAAGGGTCTCTGTTTACGTGTGAGGTTTCCAACCAGCATGTGGCTGACAATGTCACTTCTCCATGCTGCGACCTGCTGTACATCAAGGAGCTATTGAAGCACTGAAACAATGGTGCACAATTTGTCTTCAGCAGCCAAACATTCCAGTCTTCCCACCCAGATTTCAAATTGAGAATTTTAAATGTGTCATTTGAAAAGCTGAAGATCGAGGATAGGAATTTGGTTTGCAAGGAAGGAATGACGAGTGAGGCTGGATATATTGTATGAAAGCCAACACGTCATTCTGCAAACTCAGATATTGCTAGTGGAGCACCTGTTGCACCAGTGTTTATGCATTCAGTTTGTGCAAGCAGTTGCATAACTGTAATGTGCAAGCAGTTTTACATGCATTAATATACAAAAACAGTTGTGAAAACATAATGTATACCCATTGCCCAAATGCACTGCACATGACTTGAATAACTTTCTGCTCTTGTGCAGAAAGTTATTCAAGTTATTTTGGAAACAAGTTACCACTGATTAAATAACATTGGCACTAGTAGAATAACACAACTACATACTCCCTATAAAATCAGTGCTTTGCAAAAGGCTGGGAAGTGTTCTGATCTTCTCCAACTGTGTGGAACAAAGTTAGGAATGAGTTCATCTGTCAGTGTTTCTTAATTCCCCATTTTTCTTATCTTATGTTCATCACTGAAATGTGAATAATTTTAATCACATGATAATTCATATGCATTTTTGCGTTTTCCTTAATGTTTTAAGGGAAATATTTAATACTTTAAACAATGAAAGAGCAATCCTACCATGTTTAGGCTGAAGAAAGGCCTACAACTTCTAGCATATCGCAGACTTTTTCTTCTGTTTAAACTTGCATAAGGTTATGCCCTTAATAATACATAAGATCCAGCTTTTTGCAAGAAACTTTCCTAACATACGGCATTTCAGATTTTTTTTTACTAACATACACATTATTTTTTCAGTGAATTGCCCAGAAAACTTCAGCTATTGTGAGGTATGGAAATGAAATAAATTGTTACAGTTGCTATCCTTGTTATTAATTGCATGTATGCATTATTTGCTTGGAGATCTCCATTGAAAACATTGTAGAGGTTTACAGGATAACAGCATCTCAGGTTTCATATTCATCCAAAAAGGCAAATGTTTTTCCCTTCCCTAGAACAAGCTATGTTGCCCCTGTAGGGGTACGAGGAATTCATTAGGGCGCTGAAAATCCAATGAAGTCTCATAATTTACCCCTCTTCAGATTCCTGCTAACTAGCTCTGTACTGCCTCTGACTCACTATGCTGAGAGGCAAGCTAGCTCACAGACTTCTGTCTCTTGGATAGGGGTGTGAGTTCACTAAGGAAATTTGGGTTAAGTCTTGCTTTGCACAAATCACATGATAATAATGTGCATTTTGGGAGCCATTTGCCCAGATCAGCCAGTTTCATGCAAATTTTGCTAGTTCTACATGCTTTTGGTGTGATGATTTAGGTAACCTGCACAAAATACGGTGAAAATCATTGGATCAGGAGTAGACAGGAAGTCTTTTGAACTCGAATGAGTTGGACCTCTAAGCATCAGCTCATCCCTAGTTGCTCCTTTCAAAATGTTTGACACTTAGCAACCAAACTCTCTCCACTATAGGTATGTATTACCATCTCTGACCTTTTGCCATTTTTCTGTTGCTATATTCTCAGAAAACTAAGACAATGAAGAACACAGTTAAAATATGTACAAATCCACAAATAGAGTAAAACATGGAAATAAGTGTTATTTATTTTTTAATAAGTGTTCAAGGATAGGCTAGACATGCACATGGTGGGCATGTCATGAGTGGAGCCGGCTGGATTCGGGAGTCAGACTAGATGGCCTGGGAGACCCTTCTAACTCACTCTGTTTCTATGTTATGGGGAGATTTGAGCACAATTAAAAAAAAAAAAATCAGTCTGGAAACCCCATGAACTCTGTGCAACGTGGGAAAGCCCATCTGTTGTGATGTCTGTGGGGAATACTCTGAAAAATCTGGCATTATTTGAGTCTATTGAAGATTTCTCTGCCTTCCATAAATGTGTCAGATACCTACAAACTCCTTCAAAAGTACACCTTTCTACAATAATAGTACAACAGAGTTTGGGATAAATTCAGCATTTGTAGTAGCCCTTTAGCCTGATGCTTCTTCTCTGAAGTTTTGTATTCTGCATGCATCCACTGTTAATTTACTTATTCATTAGCTATCATGGCGTATGACTTGCATCTTCCAAGACAAATTCTGAGAATGATGGAATGTTGTATCACCTGGTAACATCTGGGTAGGGGGAGAAAAACCGATTGCTACTTCTGTTGTCTTGTAGCAGAATAGTTGAGGCTATATATCTAGCTCTGCATTTTGGAGGAGAGTATATCTAACAGCATCCGCACCAAGGTATTTTGTTAGGTTTTCATTATGCTTTAGTGTGATTCATGGTGTTTTGCTCAAATCCAAACAATATATACTGTGTCATTGTTTTGCACTCTTGGGACTTCGTCAGTATCAAATTGGAATAGCTGCAGAGTCATGTGTCTTCCAGAAGGAGGTGTGCGGCATGACAGCAAACTGGCAAAGAGAATGTCAGTTGCTGATAATGTGAATGGCTTAAATTACTCAGCAATATTAAGAGGTGGGTTTAGCGAGCTACAAGAATGATCCATCTCAATTTGGCAAAAGAAACACATGGGGAAGCAGAAGACGGAACAGGTCCCACTGCTCAGCCTGAATATATCCACACCCACCCACCGAACCCCCCAGGAGCCCGCCACACTTTTCAGCTGGGATGGAATTCTGGTTGAAGGGAGTCGCTTGATAAGGACCTCCTCTTTGGTGGTACCTTTTCCTGTCAATGAACTCTAGAGCTCCTACTGGACACTGGCAGGAAGTGCCAACCACACTTCCAGGAGCACCGGTCAAAGGATAAATGGGTTTTGAATGTGCAAAATGAGGTATAATTGCATTAAAGGGTAAATGGGGTGAATTTCTCCCCCATTCTGCATTAAACCTCAGTCTATAAGCTTCTTTTCACACATTACACTGCACTCACTTAGGGCCAAGCTCAGGAGCCAGAAATAGACACAATCACACTCCCTTCTCTGTCCATGTTCAGATTAGATATTTTTGTTAGATATGTTCCATCTGAGATTTGCAGGTTGTCAGATGTCTTTTGTCCCATCATCCACTCCTTAGCTATATCATTTTTACCAGCAATAGTGCTAAAGTGCACTTACACAAATGCAGTGATCCCCATGAATTAGTACCACGTACATCAATGCATGTGAATTAGTGCACTGTCGCAACTGTGCACACGCACTAAGCCGAATTAGCATCTGCAAAAAAGTGAAAAATCGGTCAACAAGTCCATGGAATATACAAGTCCTGGGGAAAAAAATGTTCTCCTGTGTAATCTACAAGATGGATTCATAATAGTTCAAACTCAAATTTGATTACAAATTTCTCCAACGTCCTCTCATTCATACCAAAGGCATGAGCAGTGCTTTGTTCAATAATTGTACATGGTAGGTGGCATTGCCAAATCTCTTCTAAAAAGATGCATGAGCATCTTTGAAAAAAACACCCTGAAGCTCAAAATTAATTCTTCATTTGAGAATTTCCTGTCCAGATTTGCTAAGCTTGAGGGGAAAGTATCTGTTTTACAGTTTTATGCCCCATATCCTTGCTAGGAGAAGGATTTGGTTCCAAGAGGTAAGCCCAGTTTGAACTAAAACAAAAACAAAAAAGCATGCTGCCAGTAAGGGAAGGCCAGAGAATTCTGCAAAGAGTGAGGAAGCCAAAGAGAAAGGGTCGAGAGGGAGGAAAACGGAGAGTTAAGCCAATTAAAAGGAGATGAAAGCATGCAAATGTCAGGAAGTGGAATAGAAGGTTAAAGCCAAGAGAAATTGCTGTGATGCCCTGGGAACCTTCCATGCAAAACGATTAATGGACTAGAACAATAGCTTATTTCTGGTCCACCTGAGTAAAAAGGCACCTTTCAGATATGGTCCTCAAGGGGGAGCTAAGTCTGCTGTACATGGGATTGTTTCATTAGACAAAAGAACAGAATGAGGAATGGTAGCCGTCTTTATATTCTCCAAGAGGAAATGTTAGCCATCTGACTTGGAAGCTGTCATGTTTTATTCTCAAGTGTACTTGTTGTATTAGGACAGGGAGAAAAACAAGGCAGGGCAGCCTTTTTGTCAGTGTCATCCCAGTTGTGAGATGCACTCCTTGAAGAAGTTCACCGGGTGCCTACACTGCGGTCTTTTCAGTGCCAAGTGAAGACCTTTTAATTTTCCCAAGCTGTTTAATCTTTTAGTTTTATCTTTAAAGGTGCTTTCTTGTGTTTCTTGTCTTTCCTTGATGCTGGGCTTGTTCCAAACTTTTAAAAATGGTTTATATTATGTTTTATCATGGTTAATTATAGGGTTTTAATGAGGATTTCAAGATGCTCTATTCTGTGTGCCAAATTAGCTAGGCTAAGAGAAGCAGGAGAATGAGATAGCAGAAGCCAGGTATCCCTTTTCTTTGATTTGCTGGGGTTCTGACCACATTCGATGGTAAAGGGGTTGAAGAGGCAAGGAGATAAGCAGATTGGAGAGGTCAGGATATAAACTACCCTGAGACTGCTCCAGTTTCCTTTCCTCCCTTTCTGCAGGATATGTAGGGCCAGCATGAGCCTGATCACGTGGCTTCAGGGCCAGATCAGTTCCTGTTACATCGAATATTATTTCTCAGTGAGTGCCATGCTCAGCTCTGGAACGGGGACACTGAGTTGCCTCGTCTATCAAGAGCCCTGCTTGAAGAATGCATGCTCTGTTTCCAGAATGGAGCAAACACAAAGCTCTTCCATCTGAAAGAAGTATTAGGAGTTTATGATGCAGAAATAAGTAGCTGGTGGATGACGCACTGCGAGCTTATGGCGAGCTGTCGCTTGGAAGAGCGTGGCTGCAGGGTGACGAATCTGGCTTGGGCTCGGCTGTAGCAGGCCAAATGCCATCCACGTTTCAGAAATGAGATCAGCCCTCGTATGTACGCAGCAGCACAACTGGGAGGCAGCTTGAGTCACTGTCACCCATTAACATGTAATGCTCAGAAAATGGGGTGCAGGGAGGGGAGATGATCTGAATCAGCCGAGCACAGACTGTTCATGCCTTCTGTGGCACAGAAATGTTTCCAACATTTTCATGCAAGTCTATCTGCAGATTATTGGTAGGAGTTATCCAATATTGATTCCCAAGTGGAGCCTAGACAACTGGAAGGTTTTCAACCCTTATTTTAAAACATTGACATAATTAGGGTCATCATGGGAGGGAAACGTCTGATTGTCTCAGAGGTACCTACACCTGCTTGGACCTCCTTCTGCCTCCTTCCTCCTCCTAAGATGAGGGATGTACAGAAGACACCTGTTATCTGATTTGCTTAAATGAAGCAGAGTGTGACCACATCTGTAGGAACACTCAGGTAGATCAGAGGACCATATTTTCAGAGAGCCAGAATTCCTTTCCTCTGCCCACGAGTAGCTGCAATGGCTCCCATAAGACTTCATTATTGCTTGTGAAGCTACGACATACTGGTACCTTTTTTGGGGGAGGGGACTTGGTCCTGCCCCCTTTTGCCTTTGGTCTCACCCCCCTGAGAGCTTCTCCAAACCTGAAGTCAACAAAGGGGTTCAGCATCCACATTTCACAGCTTCTGAGGAAACGGAGAAAGGTCTGTGATCTGAAAGAGCTTCTGGAGGGTTCGGCTCTTTGCCTTCTGTTGGGATCTCGCATTAGCAAGCAAATGGCACGTTAAGACCTTCTTAAAATATGAGTGAGCACATATTGTGAGAAATATATTGGCTAGACGCTGCAACAAGATGACATTGGCAGCCAGAGACTCTTCTTGGCAAGGGCCTCTTCTTCAAGTCACAGGAAGAGAGGGGACCTTCGTTGACAGCATGTCTGTGACCTCTCAAGGATTCCTGATGCTCCCCTGCTGGAAAAACTGCCAACTCAGCTTCGGTGTGAACTCCAGACATCATATCTGCCTGGGCAATGAGTGATAGATACCCAAATAAGAATGTAGTCAAAGCCACCTCCTCTGTTCTGCAAGAGGCTAGGCCATCTGCAGCCATTATGCATGCTCCAAGAGATGGGTTCCCTATTCATGGGGTCTAGAATAGGAGCCATACAGAGACTTACCAACAGGAATGGCCAATTGCCCTTCACCAAAAATGTGAAACGTGCCCCTGCAAATGCAGTATAAAGGAGAGGTCAGATTTTGGTTTTTAAATTTGCATATATTGTTATATTTGTTTATAGTTATATCCAGGGCTTTTTTTGTCATAGAACACACCAGAATGGCGTTCCAGCACCTTTTTTTCCAATGGATTTTACGAAGTGATTTTGAATCGCCTGTCGGCGTAGCAGGTCAGCAGCAAACATCATTAACATAGTGCCTGCGGGCTGCTCGGCTTGGGATTGGTGTGTGTGGTCGCGCGCTGAGTGCTTACTGCCAGCGGCAATGTGAGTTCCGGCACTTTTTTTTCACAAAAAAAGCACTGGTTATATCCCACCTTTTTTCCTTTCAAGGAATTCAAGGCAGCTTACATAATTCTCCTCTTCCTCTCAATCTTTCCTCACGCAACAAGCCTGTGAGGCAGGTTGGGCTGAGAGTCTGTGAGTGGCCCAAAGTCACTCACTTGGCTCCATGGCTGAGCGGGGACTAGAATCCAGCTGCCTGAACCTCAGTCTGGCACTCTTAACCACTACCCCATGCTGGCTCATGTAAATTACAGCATCCCCAACAGATACCTGGCCAACTGACTCTTGACTGCCTCCAACATGGGAAGGCCCACAAGCTCCCCAGCACATTGATTCCATGGCCATACTGCTCTATCAGTCCGGAGATTTTCCTGACATCAAGCCAGAATCTGGCTTCCTGTAACTTGAGCCCATATTCCATCTCATGTGCCCTGACATGATTGAGAAGCAATCCCGATCCTCCCCTGGAAGACAGCCTTTCAAGCATTTGAAAATTGCTGTCATATCTCCCCTCAGTCTTTCCTTCTGGCTAAACATGCCCAGTTCTTTCAATCTCCTCATAGGGAGATTATTTGGAAAGTGATGAATTTGTCCATTTGACCTCAGACAGAATTTCTCCTTTAATAGGAAATTTCTTGCCAAGCATATAGGAATTTTTGCGCATACGCAATATCAAGATGCACCTTGAGAGCCACACTTTTGATTTGTGTTATCTCACATGGCTTGCTTACAGAGCCAAAGTGGACCTGGTGATGAGGGAAGCTGCTAAGGAGACTGCTTCGAGAAAGTTTAAGTAGTTTTTATATTGTGTTGGCTATTTAAATGCACTTTTATCCATACTGTCTATAAAACTGAAAAATTTCCATTTTACTCTGGTTACAAAATTAACAAGAAGAAAATAAAAATCATATTGAAATTTCCACTGGAACAAGAAGATGAATACATTAAAAAAATCAGGATGTGAAATAACCTCTAATTCAGTTAAGTACTTAGGAATAAACATAACTGAACATAATAATACATTATTCCAAGATAATTATAAAACAACCTGGAAAAAGATCCAAAAGGATTTACAGAAATGGTATAAATTAAAAGTTTCACGGTCAGAAAGAATCTCTAGAATAAAAATGAATTAATTGTCCAAGATGAACTTCCTATTTCAGATGTTACCAATTTCAAACAGAGAAAAACCCTTCAAGACAGGCAAGGACAACTGAATGTTTTTACTCGGAATGGAAAAAAATAACCAAGGATTACTTTTAAAGTCATACAGGATGAAAAAGAAAGAGGAGGCCTCACAGTACCAAATATTAAGTTATATTACTGTGTGGCTGACCTACATTGGATTATAGGTTGAATTTTTAACTGCAACGAAAAACTAGTGAAATTGGAAAACGCAGATCTTGAAGAATGCATACAAAACCAATTACAGTAAAACCTTGGATTGCAAGCATAATTCATTCCGGAAATATGCTTGTAATCCAAAGCGCTTGTATATCAAAGCAAATTTCCTCATAAGGCTCAATGTAAATAAGGTTAATCTGTTCTCTAACTTTTTTTTTTTTTTAATCACAAAAATTTGAAGCACTCGGTGGGAAGATGGGCACAATTGCGGGTGCGCTCGGGGTGTGAGGAGAGACTATGCTGTACTCACACCTGCAGCGAGAAAGAGATGAACCAGTGCTCAGTTGTGATGTGACACTCGGCAGGCAAAGTGTGCGTAATACATGTACTGCAAATCATCGCTCTTTTATCAAGTTAAAATTTAGAAAAACTTTTTGCTCATCTTGCAAAACACTCGCAGACCAAGTTACTCACAATTCAAGGTTACTGTATGAGCTAAGGAATCCATCAAAAAAGCTTTGGCACAAAATAACAGTCGTGTAATCAAAGATGGTATAATAAAAAGCTGGTGTTCTCTGAGCAGAGTTAGTCCTCCAAAATTGCCTTTAATGTCTCCAATAAAAACATGTTATGGAAAATCTTTAAGGGAAAATTATAACATATGGAGACATGGTTGATCAACAAGGATGAATTAAGCTTTGGGAAGAATTAAAAGATGAAGGAAAAAACAGAATGGCTTTTCTACCATCAACTGGCCTCAAAACTAAAAAAAGAGGGAGATTCAAACAGGAAGGGGCACAATAAGAAATCTGATGGATTTTGAAATGATAATCAAACATCAAAAAGACCATCTCCTAGGAGGCGTCTACAGACAACTGCTCCAATATGACACTGAGCCTCAAAGAGTTACAATATGCAGGAAGAGCAGAATACAGAATGTTGAAGAAGAAATATCATCCTGTCAACGGGAAAACCTGTGGATGAAGGATATAAAATTTACTGCCAGTCAAGCATTAAGGGGAAATTAGTATAAGATGTACTTTCAGTGGTATATTACCCCAAAAGATTTACAGAAAATGGACAAGAATTACAATGGAGAATGTTGGAAAAGTAAAGAGATTGATGGAATTTTACCATATGTGGTGGATATGTGATAGAATCAAAAGATGTGGAAGCAGGTAGATGCAGAAAATGCTTCATATTGAGTTTTCTATGAATGCTAAATTATGTTACTAAGTATCACACCAGAGAGTCTTCCAAAGATCAGGCTAGAGTGATTAAATATATGATAACAGAAGCAAGAGTAACAATTGCTTCAAAGTAGAAAGCTGGAAACTGTCCAGCTGCTGAAGATTGGATAAACAAGCTCGCTGAGCATGAAACAATGGCACAACTAACCAACTATATTAATGGAAGCCCAGCGAAAGAATTCAATGAAAGATGGAAAACTTATTATGAACAGTTCAACTAATGCTAAAGAAAATAGAATTCTCAGAAATGTCAGTGATTTTTTACTTCAATACTAAAGCTATGATATAATTAACAGCTTCATAAACTAGAACAATCTTTGATTAAGAATTACATGATTAAAATGTGATCATAGCACACAATGATTTTTGCCTTTTTATGAATATATTCAGATACTGAAATTACATGCTATATTTGTGGAATTTCTCTTGGCATCCTTTTCCCAATATATTTCTTTACTTTGCAGAAATAAAAAAAGAAAGCTTGGGTCAGACTAGATGATAGGATGACTAGAAATTTAGAGGTAAATTTTACTGAGCATACATTGAAGCTCAACATCCATTCTGAATTTAATGGCAAATGTGTAATACATTGATCCACTCTCACTGCAAAAATAGGTATTATGAATGGATAAGCAACAATCATGAGATTCAGCAACAGCGCTAGTTGTCACAATAGGATAGTGTGCATTCAGGTTGCACAGGTGCGTCTGCAGACAGTTATCCAAATATAAAGGCTACCATTCCCATTTTCCAAGACAGATGCCTTTCTCTTATCCAGATATGTCACTGTCACATCAGACTAAACGCACACTCTCACACACCATGATGGTTACATGGAACCTCCATCTTCAGTGGCTCTATGACCTTAATACCCCATGCTGGAAGCAAGCCCTTGGTGAAAATAGCTAGAAATGTGTCAGTGTTGTAATAGCTATTCTGTAAAATCTGTGCATTTTCCTGATCCTTAGGCACCTTTTATTCTCTCATCCACTCATTGATGGCCTCAGATTTTGCACACATGTTCATTGTGCACAAATCCAGAGTTTCACATTGAGAGTTCCAATTTTATATTCAAAACTGTGCAAATCCCTCCCCGCAGTACTGAAATCCCTGAAAAAAATGCATTACTAAGTTTAACCCTCTAAAAAAAGATGCAGATTTTTGGACATTTTTAAAATTGTATGCATTTTTCTACAATTGAATTTGTATAAAATTATATACCATAAATTATATATACCATGCTTAAGAAATGATTCACAAATGCATGGAATCCACAAGAAAAAGCTGGTCTGCTGGTCTGAATCAGTGGCTCAGAGTCTTAGAAATTCAAAATTATTTGAGTGCTTTGAGGATTTTTCCAACACCCTAAGCGTGGCCATACTGCATGTTCTGAAGGCAAGCACAACCTGACATGGCTTCCTCAAATTTAAGCAACACTTTGACAAAGATCCAGAACAAGAAAAGGTGGAGAGATTTGCTATTTGCACACTGTTTCATTTTATGTGGTTATGGAGAGTTATGTGCACATTGTCTCATCTTTGCAATACATTAAAAATCTGAGAGTATGAGAAAATTCAAACCTTGGGAAGTCTAGAAGTTAGCCTATGTCCATTTCTGGTCACCACTGTAGGCAGGTAAGGTGGGAATAGTTATGAATAGATTCACACTTCTGTTTTCCCTCCTTGGCTGAACTGAATGGAGTGGAGGATCAGATAACGGGCAACATTGACACTTTATCATACACAAAGCTATTTATATCTGCAGCCTTCCCAGTGAAAGCTGTACTAAGCCTCCATTCTCGTCCGTCTTCACTTTCTCCAGTCCATTAAGAACTGCTGGCTCCTGCATGAAGATTCCTCCTCTGAAGCAATGTTACAGACTGGACATCATGGGGAAATTAAACATTAAATTTCTACAACCAGTCCTGCTTCTCTCACACACACGATGGGGCCCATTTTCTGTGTACTGTGGATAAATGGTAGTGGCCAGAAAATGTAGGAAATGGGGAATAGGATGGAATCCCCTCAAGGAAAGCATGCTTCTAACACTGCACAGGAATACCCCACAGGAGTGCAACATTTCAGTGCTGATAATGTATAGCATTGCACTTCAACAGCCAGAACAAGAAACTTAAAAGTTAACAGGGCATTGCAGTTTCTCTGTACATCAACCATACCTCCTGTCATGGTACATTCCCAGATGTGTGCAAAGGTCACACATAACCTTTTCTATGAGTCTGAGATCAACCTGTTCTTCTTTGAGTACAACCGATAAGTGTTTATTATCCAGGGTCTGCTACTCCATTCTTTCTATAATGGCAATTCATGCTGCATCACCCTTTATCTGTCACCTAATGGTGATTGGTAGCAATGCCATGGTCTAGAAAGGCTGACTCTGCCATCCTAAGGTCAGTCACTCAGCTGCTGATATCCTATCACATGCTTGCCAAGGAAGTTCACGCTTGCCTTGTAGTCATTTGGTTTTGATTTGGTAGGATCTTAAACACAAATGATGCTGAACACACTGGGAATTCATCCAGCTTTCTAAAGAAGAAAGGGGAAGGGGTAGCATTATTCTCTAGAGGGTCTGTGCCACTAGATACCGGAGGGGAACTCAGGTACCTAGCAATATATGAGCAATTTATTAGCAATGGATTCAAGTTTCAAAAGTACATTTCCAAAGCCGTCAGTCATAACATAGCACCTTGATCCATCCAGCTCAAAATACTGTGCAAGATTTTGAGCTGTCCAGAGTTCTGCGTCAGACAAGACAGTAAATCAAGAGAAGTAGCTGAGGTTGAAATGATGGTTGTCTGCATTTAGTCACAGTCTTAAAATGGGCAGTGGGAGAAAGTGTCAGACTTAGAAATTAGTCTCTGCCAGAGACTGCAGAAGTTTCAGGCTGTGCAGACTCCATGGCCTGAATATTGTAGACTTTTTAACGTGGTTTACCATCTTGTCTGGAAAACTCAAGCCCTTGCACATTTTGGGACCTTTCTTCTGATCTAATGGAGGCTTTGTGCTGATACTGATTTGTGTGTGTTGCAACCAGATGTACACTGTAGGGGGTCTTTTGGGCCACATGACTGCTTTCCCATTTCATTTCATTTTATAAATCCAAATATCTACAGCTTGCGGTCCAAACTAGATGTGATGCTTAGTATGTGACTGGGTTTTCAGTTTCCTTTTCATTTAATAAATAGGAGTTGCAGGATCAGGGCTAGGGGACAAACTAGATTGGGACCACACCACTGGGAGAAAGGAGATTTAGATCTTTCCAATCCTGACTGGGCACCAGCTGACAGTTGTTCTCTGTCTTGGTATGTAAGATGTTGTGAAGGGGGAGAGCACAGGAAGGTACCTGACACTGTTTCAGCAGTGAAAGATGAGGAACCTGTCAGAGAAAAAGCAGTGGCAATCCTAATTCTGCACTTCAATCAGGGTCCAATGCAGAGATTCAGGCAGAGACTTTGCAGGACTAAGCCCTCCACTGCCTGGGTGCAGAAATCCATCCATTCTGCTACCTCCCACATTCAGTCTAGACAAACAATCTCACTTTTTTTGCCTACATTCTTATTTGCAAAAATGAACCAAGCAAGATTCTCATCAATGCTGAGTCTCCATCAAGCAAATTGGGAGCACCACCTCACATGCAGCCTCATGCGCCACACACACCTGGACAGCTTGTGAGCAGGTTGTTGTTGTTGTTATTATTACATTTCTATGCCGCCCCTTGCCGAAGCCTCGGGGCGGCTTCTGCTCGGTGGTGGAAAACCCTGCAGGTCACAGCCCAGGGAACGACGCAGCTGTCTCCTCCCACCTCCATCTCTGAGTGCAGATGGAGACGGGGCAAGTTACCTTCCACTTCATCTGCTATTCAGAACATCTTGTCTCCCCTTGGCTTTATTACAATGTTATGATAATCTTTGACCTTGTTCCCATCATAAATAGCGATTCTGAGAGACCGGCAAGTTCATCTAATCTGATCTCCTCCCAGAATCACAGGCCAATTGAATTTCCAAAATTATTGGCAGTAATGAGCAGGGCAAATTGCATTTAGCTGAAGCCTTTCAGTTCAAAAGCCATCTCGTCTTCAACGCTCTGGCAAGCTGAGGAAAGTTTTGGCATTGTCGTCGCCTCCCCATCCCTGTCCATTCAGGAAAGTTCAGCTTATTTAAGATTCATGGACGTGATCTGTATTTTGACTCATCAAGCTTCCTTGAACCTTCTAGCACTGTGTTGAGATCCAAATATAGTGAGCCATCCTGGTCTGGGGGGCTGCTTAAAAATAGGCAGAACCCCCCCCCATAGAAACCCCCCTCATGTTGGCCAGCATGCGCACCAGGAGGGCTGGCAAGGATGCTGCATGTGCCGCAGTGCAGTGCAGGGGGCAGAACTGGCTCATGCAGCCTTGCCACCCACCTGAGATCCTGCTGTGAGCCTTGGAGGCTCCCCAAAGGACACCCCCTTTCCTTGATCAGGGAATGCTTGGTGGCTTTCCAGCTCTCACATGGTTTTGCCCTGTCCTGCCCTACAGGTAGGGTCTGATCCATGCACAGGGACTGACATTTTCCCAGACTAGCCTCTCATGCTTAGAGCTGCCACGGGAACAAAGTGCTCCTCATTCAAACCCTAACTAACCTGAAGCTGAATCCTAACATATTCAGTGCCATGTGCTCCCCATGCATTTGAGAGGGTTTAGTTAAGGCAGCGCAAAGTGGATTTTGCTTTGCAGCTAACATTTCCTCTCTCAACAGCACTGGGTTCCAAGGGCTTAGAGAGTCCCGGGGATTGAACGATTCCCAACCCTAATGCTACACTGAAGCACGACCCTAAGTTTCAGCAATGCACTGCATTCTGGGATTTCCTTGGCAGCTAGCATTCACTTTCTCCACTCACCTAAATTCAGGTGCTTTGAATTTCCAGGGACTGAAAAATTCCAAACCCTAACCCTAATCTTAACCACTGACCAAATCAACTCTACATGGTCCCCATGCATTCAGAAGGTTTCAGCAAAAGGACTGCATTTGCGGGTTTTCTTGGTCCCTCTCATTTTCTGCCTCCACCAGACAGGATGCAGGTGCTTAGAGTGGCCTGAAATTTTCCTAACCCAAACCCTAACTCCCCAATTCTCAACTGTAATACTAGCAGCTCAGTCAGTGTTTCTCTTATCAGCTTGAATTTTGTGCCTCACCTGAGCATCTTCCAAGCCCTGAGACTGCTCAGGGTCTGATATTTTCCTAATGCTTGCTCCAACCTGACTCTCAACCCTAGATCTAGTTTTGCCATGCACTCCTCATTCCTTTAGAAATTGTTCAGCAAAGGAAGTGCCCTCCTATTTCATCTTGGTAGCTAACATTTTCTGTTTCCTCTGAACTAGATCCAGGTTGTTACCTTTGGCAGGGAGTGAACTATACCTACTGCTAACCCTAACCCCAAGCTTAACCCTCACCTACACACATCCATATACTCCCCATAGATTCTGAAAGCTCCAACAGAAGCAACACACTCGGGGTTTTCTTAGCAGCTAACATTTTCTGCCTCAAGCAAACCAGATCCAGCCACAAACAGTTGCACAGAGACTCATAGTTTCCCAACCCAAACCTGAGGCTCAGCCCTACTGACTTCAACATATGTTCCTCATGCATTTGGAAAGATTTGGAAAGAGAGCCAGTGTGGTGTCGTGGTGAAGAGCATGGGACTGGGACTCAGGCGATCTGGGTTCTAATCCCCGCTCAGCCATGGAACCAACTGGGTGACTTTGGGCCAGTCACAGACTCTCAGCCCAACCCACCTCACAGGGTTGTTGTTGTGGGGATAAGATGGAGGAGGAGAATGATGTAAGCTGCCTTGAGCCCTTTGTAGGAAAAAGGCAGGATATAAATTGAAAAATAAATAAATAAATATGATTCAGCAAAAGCACACTATCTGAGGTTTCTCTTGTCAGCTTGATGTTTCTAGCTCATCTGAGTTATTTTCAGCCCTGATCCGTGCACCAGGACCTGTATTTTCCCAAACCTAACTGTAGCCCCAAGCTATGGCTCCAGCACGTGCCCAATGTATTCCCCATTCATCAAAAAAGTTTCATCAAAGGCAGCACACTAGCCTTTCTTGGCAGCTAACATTTTCTGCCGCCACTGAACTGGATTTAGGCACTTAGACTTGCCCTGGGACTGAGATATTCCTAACCTGAACCCTAAAATCAATCCCAATACTAATATACTCCCCTGTATTTGGAAGGTTTCGGCAATAGCTGCTTACTCAGAGTCTCTCCATTCAGCTCACATTTTGTGCTTCATCTATGCTTCTTCCAGGATCTGAAACATGTTCGGGGACTAAGATTTTCCTAACCCTAACTGTAACCTGGACCCGAGGCCCAACCTTAGACCTACCCATTCATTCAGAAAATTTCAGCAAGAGCAGCACAGTCTGGGCTTTTCCTGGCTACTAACATTTTCTGCATCCACCAAACTGAATGCAGGTGCTTAGACTTGCAGGGGGAATGAAATATTCGTAACCCTAATGCACAGCTGAAGCGCATCCCTAACCGATTCAGCACCATGTGCTCCCCATGAATTCGGAAAGTTTCAGTGACGGGGCACTCAGCTATTTCCTTGTCAGCTCACTTTTTCTTGGTTGTCTCACCCAGTCCCAGTTCCTTTGAAATGCACGAGGACTCATATTTTCCTAACCTTAACCCTAACCAGAGAGTTCCTCTTTTACACAACACTGAATCCCAACGTGATCTGCAGATTAAACAACCACTTCATTCAAAAGGACTTGAAAGTCAGGCAATTAAAGCTGCTTAGCACAGAAGCTTTCTTGGCCAGGAAGAGGGAGAGAGGTACAGTACGATCTTCTTAAAACGTCATTTCTTTCAAACAATGAATGCATGTTATTTTATACTCCCTTGTCTCCCCCTTTCATGTGTTTGGCAAAAGGGAGCTGCGGGGGTGGAAGCAAAGCGGGGCTAAGATATGTGTGACCTTTCTAGGGAATTGCAGTGTCCCTCAAAGTGTTGCGCACTTTGTCTCTGCTGAGGGATTACATTCTGGCAGAGGGCCAAAAAACTGTAGATCAAAGAGAGCAGGGGAAAGTACAGCATAGTTCTGAGGGCCCAGGAAGCTAGTTTGGCTCTGCAGCTGGCCAGGGAGGCTGACAAAGAGGACTGGGAGTGTGAGAGCAGTGCAGAAAGCAGCACGTAAATACCAGTATAAAAATGATGGCTGAGCTGTCGAAAAGAAAGCATAAGGTTGCAGACATGCTGTGTGGGATAAGCAGTGCCCTGGAGATATTTATTCCTGCACTCTCTCATCTGATATGGATCTCCCAAAGGATATGGCTTTAAAAAGAAAAAAGTCCTATCAGTTGGCCATTCCAGGAGTTATACGGAATGTCAACAAGGGAACTGAGGGAGAAAGGCAAATAGAATCTACCTTTGCTTCCTCTTGAGATTCATTAGACTCTTCTCCTCAGCAGTCCTTCCAAATTCACCACAAAAATTCACATCGTGGAAAATCTAGTGCTAAACCTACTCCCAAGTCTGAGCAGTTTGCATACTCTACAGATATGTATTTCACCTCATGCGCATCTTCCATGTGTATGCATCAGTTGTGTGTTTGAATAGACGCATGCTTCCCTCACTGGTCAGTGTCCTTGTGTGTGCATTGGTTAAAAGTACTTTTTTTTTATTTGCGTGGTCAGTGTATGGATACACATGAATGAACGGGAGTGAAGGCAGCAAATCACACTGTAGCCTTAAAAATGTATGAGATTTGACTGCAGGTTTCATCCTGGTCCATGTCCAGTCCTGAAGGAGCAAACTGGGATCACAAATTGATCCCAACAAAAGGGAAACAAATTCCTCATACTTCCATATGCCCTCTGAGACTGTTTTAATACATCAGTGGTGACTTTGGGACATTCTCCCCCATCTCATCTGAGAAGCGGAAATGGTTGCTGGTGTGGGAAGCCCCTTGAAAAGCACCTTTCAGTCTTTTCCCACCAATGAGACTTTGTTACCTTCATATTTTACTGTTCTGATAATATAACCATTTACTTTTTTCTTGATTTTTATATTTTCTGTTGCTTTTTAACGTAAACCATTTAGGGATGATAATATAGTAAGAATCACAAAGGAAAAAGCTAATATCTATTGCTATGCTCTTTCTGGTTTTCTATTGTACTTTACTCTTTTAACGCTTTGTAATCTGCTCAGACAACTTTTCTTATTAGGCAGAATAAATATTAATATAACCCATCCATCAATCAAAATATGCTGAGGAGCTACCACCTAGCTTTCACCTGGTCCTCGACATACTCCATGAGCTAGATCAGTGGTTTTTAACCATCCGTCCATGGACCGGTATTTTCCTGCCAGTCCGTGGGGTGGGGGGCACATCCCGTTGCCATGGGCTGGCATGGGGGCTGGCTGTGCTTCACCACCTCTTCCTTGGTAGACATCGTGCTTGTGGGGGGGGGGGCACCAGTGGCAGGGGGGGGGGGGGGGGCAGGGAGGGGAGAGATGGCTCAGTGGAAGCTGGCTGGGAGCCACACTGCACCAATTTTGGTATTTGTTCTTTTGTTGCCATTTTTTGTTGCTGAGTTTCTGGTTGTTTTGGAGAATTTTCATCTTTTTGGTATTGTTTCGAAACTGATACACAGAATACTGTGTTCTGTGCACTGTGCTTTTTGTTTCTGCCTCCACAGTCTCCAAGGTGGCTTTCCTGTTTTCACCTGTGCCCAGCTGTGGAAAGGTTGGAAACACTGCTCCAGATGAGCACGGCTTTACTGCTGCATATCCGCCTGCAGAATGGCTTGCTTTGGCCATATGTCCTTGCTTACCTTTGGCTTACCTGCATTCCTCTGCACACACCTCTCCCCACACATCTTTCATCACATACTTAACATGCATTGTTAGACAACTGCCCATCATCCCCAGGGAGCTGTGGAATACTGGGACTCACAGGGCCTTTTTTGGTATAATCATGTGCCAGTTTATGGCTTAAGGTGATTAGGAAAGGTGGTGGATGGGTTTCATTGTACATGTTCTTTCATGAAGGGAGTAACTGTGAACTGTTGCTCAGGGGTGATTTATTGAGCTGTATGGAATCGGAAAAGGAGTGATTCCAGAGGTCCAAGAATTTTGTCTGTGTTCACAGATCATCAGAACTTGACTCATGTGCAACCCTAAATGCAGGTGCAAATGGGGAGATATTCCTGCTTTCATGAACTTGCAATAAGGGTTGGAAAATATATTTTTTAAACAGAGGACTTTAAAATGCACATCAAAACTTATTTGAATGTTTCAGCCAGTGGGGAATAGGAATGCACAGGATGAAAATGAAGCTGGGAGATACATGTGCTAGGCTTTGAAGTGGGGTTTGAAAAATCCTGAACTTGAGCATCCCTGGTTGTCTCATCCCTACGTGCAATGAGCGACATTCAAGCTCGCTAAGAATATCAGAATATCAGATCACTGCTCGTCTCTTACTGCTTCCTCTTGCATTTGTGGTCACCACTCATTTTTGCTCAAGTGGAAAAATGGAGCAAAACAAAGGACTTTCAGGTGTGAGAGTTGTGCAAAATAATCCCCAGAGTGCACAAATTTTGTCCATATACTAAAGCATGGGTGATATTAAAATGTGTCTATTTTAATTTGCATAAAATCCGCACATTCTTGAGTATTTGCAAGTATTTTTAGTGTGCATGTTCCCCTGCTCCTGTTCAAGGTTGTGAGCAAAGCATGCTCACATTTTTTGTGGTTAAAAGACATAATTGTGTATATCGTCAGGCATGCTTAGTATTGAAAGGGAAAGCAGCATCCCAGAGAGGAGTTGGTATAGGCACCAAGCACAGCAGGTGTCCAGGATGGGCAGGGCATTGGATAGGTACTTCATAGCATTACAGGAGCGGAAATAAACTTCACTTGCCCCCACTCCACACTAGGACGGAGTGCAGAACCACATTATTGGTCCCATTCCAGCTCACTGAGATGCCACATCCCTTCCCCTGGCCCAAGACCCTTTTATCTGACCAACCATCATTCATAGAATCATAAAATAATAGAGTTGGCAGAGGCCATGAAGGCCATCAGGTCCAAGCCCCTGCTGTTGCCGGACACCAAGTTACACCATCCCAATCAGATGGCTGTCCAGTTTTGCCTTGAATGTCTCTAATGTGAAGAGCCCACCACCTCTCCAGGCAAATGGTTCCACTGTTGTACTGCTCTGACAGTGAGGAAACTTTTCCTGATATCTAGCCTGAATCTGGGTTGTTGCAACTTGACTTGTCTGGGTATCAGCACGAAGAGATCTTGACCTTCCTGATGATGGAGTTCATCAGGCCCTGGAGATCTGAATGTGTTCATTCTACCTAGGTATTCCTTGATCATTTGTCAATCTTTGGCTGCCATCTCTCACTTTCAGCTCATACTTCCTCTTGGTCGTAGATTTCCTTGTGGGAGAAGACTGAGGCGAAGTGGGAATTGAGAGCCCCTGCCTTTTCCTTGGCATCTGTTATCACTCTGCCATCCACTTTAAGTAGCTGGACATTTTTCACTACCAGGCTTTTGTGCTGTACTCTCCCACTGAGAAGTTTAAAATGCTTTTTCTAAGGCATTAGTTGTCGGCAATAAGAGATTTATGCTGGCATTTTGGCTGCAGTCCTTAGTCTTTATCCCTGTCAGCACACGCCCTGAAAGCTTCTTTAAAATTAAATTGGACCCTCATCCTGGAAGAGGTTTAACCCCCTGCTCTGGAAGGATCTCTGCAGCAAAGGTGGAGGAACCCAGACTGACCACAGACTCTTGTGGAGAGCAAATGCATAGCACAGGGATTTCCAAATAAGCGAATGGTATAAAGAAATCTGTAATATAGCTATTAACGATAAATTAGCATGTGGGATTAAGGCAAAAAGAGGTTGACAGTATGAGTTTAGTGATTTTGGGGGTTGTTGACTGAACATGTATTAATGAAAGGGAAAGGCATCAAACCTTTGTGTGACTTGATGAAATTTTAGATGGAAGGGGTAATTCCGAAGACGGGAAGCATAGAAGAGGAAGTTAAGAAGAAGGAAGTGAATAATTAATTCTTATGTAGCCAAGGCCCCCATGGAGCAGGGAGTGTTGTACCAGTTGTGTTGGTATGCTTTTTGTTTTGTTTTTGTTGTGGTTCTGGATATTTGTTGTATTTGTATTGTTAATTATAATTAACAAAAAAAATCACAGGCCTTCTAACCTTGGGACCCACCAAGACAAGGCATTTCAGTAATCATGAATGTGCAGCAGTGGAGGACTCCATCAATCACCCATTCCACAGCTTCTGTGGGAACGCAAATTCAGGACCACCATGTTGAGAAACTAGGAGGTTGCCATACATGGATGCTTGTGGTGGCCCATCTTTCGCATGATGGGTCCCAGGTGTGAAAGGCCTGCCATAACAGCCCAGAAGGCATAAGACCCAGCAAGAAGTTCAGTCTCCCATGCTGTGATTTTGTTGTTCGGCTCCAGTACCAGCCCTCAGTGATTTACAGCCTAGTGTCCATTGGACCAAAAGTCATTAATGGTATCATTTTCTGCTAGCGTCTTCAATAGTTTACACTACTCATCACTGTGAAGGATGGTGTGTCTGGCTTTGGCTGTCCCCTCCAGCAGATTTGTCTTTTAATGAAAAGATTCCAACTCCACTGGAGTTAATGCAGTGTTTCAGCCAACTGCACACCTGCCAGGTTCTAGCCAGCATGCATCTGAAACCATGGAAGGGTTTGGCGTTTTCATTTTAGAAATAATTGCTACAAGCTTTTGGTCCGTGATATTTCTTATCGCTGCAGCACTTTGGTTTAACTGGAGTCCAGACACTGTAGGAATGGTCTAAGCAAGATGCACAAATGTTTCCAAACACCTTGAGGGGATTTCTATGCTTGAAAGAAATGGGCACAAACACAGTTTAGTCAAGGGACGCAGGCATCCAAAAATGTGTCTGTTTCAAATGTGTGCATTGATGCATAGGCTATGAAACCTGTGCATGCATTTTCCATGATTTCTTTTGGATTGCAAGCTTGTGCAAGAATGGCACTGAACAAGCCTGACCTCAAAAATCTTTCGGTCTCATCATGACTGAGACCACCTTCCTTCTTCTTGCACGGAATCCAAGGACCTCCTTCTCCCCCTTTTATCCTCCCAAGAAGAACCCCATGACATAGATTAGACTGAGCGTTAGTGACTGGTCCATGGTCACCCAATGAGCTCCATGGTCAAGTGGAGTCTAGAATTCAGCTTTCTTGTATTCCAGTCCAACATTCTAACAACCGCACCATGTCAGCTTTCATTTCTGCTACGAATGAAAGAACAGGGGTTCCTTTGAGAATATGTTCAGTCCAGAAATTTGTGATCGGTACCAGAACCAAGATCATGTATGCTTTCACGCACAAAAAACACTCCTGGTTTTCCTCACAAGTTTTTTCATACTTCTGAGGACGGGAAACCATGTTTTTAGTTGTTCTTATTAGACAATTTGGAGTCAGGGGTTATCTGGCCAATGAGAGCACTTTGTCCTTCTTAAACCCAGCAGACTTGTGTTGGGGGAAGAAAATAATCCATTTGGCTGCTTATTTTTTGACAGCCAGGAAAAATAGATATGGATTGGGTAGGGAAAAATTATTCTCTCTCTTCTAGAAACAATGAGAACTTGTTTTATTATAATCATGGTATTGCTACATCTAGAAAAGAGGATGCTGGTACTAAGCACAGTGAATTGCAGGATCTGAGTTCCATTAGATGCCAGGGAATGGCAGGTAGATGGTTAGGCTTGTCTAACCTTCTATTTCTTAATTCAGAGGTGGGCAACAAATAGACTGTGGGCACACGAGGTCCACCCCATCCTTTTGTGTGGCCCCCGTGACCTCCTGCCATGGTAGCATAAAATGTGGCAATTTTGCCTTCGAACAAGGTGCATGGCCAGCACACACCTCATTTGGAAGCAGAATTGCATTCCCAGAAACCTCCTGGGAACATGGTTTTTCTTATAATTATATGGTGGGACAGACATTCACCAAGACTTTCTTCAAATTTTGATTTCAAATATTGCAGATTTGGTATATCAAATGCCAGTGATCAAAGAAATATTCTTTTATTGTTCTCTGTTCATGTATATATCCAGGGAATATTCACCATCACCAGCCAAAGGGGAGAATTTTAAGGAAAGTGTTAGAAGCAAATTCATTTCTTCTACAATCTTGGCGTTCACTAGGTCTTCACTCTGCTTTGCAATTAGAAAAAAAGTTATCCAGTCCGGCATGGTTGATGCTGTCTCAAGCAAGTTGTTTCTTCTGTTGCAGAATGTAGTTTGTGGCATCAATCCAATTAAATCAAACACATTCCATTCATTTGTTGGATGAAGTAAATATTGTTTGCATAATATTTCCGTAATATGTGCTGCATGTGTCATTTATTTTGAATTCACTATACTTCCATGGTTTGGCTTTCCTGGGGTTCAGGAATTTTGTTGTTCATCCAATATGGTCAAGGCTGGCAACCAGGAGACCAGAGAGGACACTAAAGATCAGAGCAAAAGGTTGCTGTGTGGAACGCTCCTTTTCATGGTTCTACCCTACCCGCCATACCCTTCCCCAGAAGACTCCAGTCCCATGTGGCAGCACACAATCCAACACTGACAGTACAGATGCCTGTGAAAGAACAGTATATAAACAGAACGGAAAAATCAAATGCTTTGTGTGTATTTGTGCATATCTTATTCATTTCAGAAGATTTCTACGTATATGCTTTTCATTTCAGAAAAAAATCCAAAAGTGTTTACAAGCTAAAAACATGATGAATACCACAAAACCAATCAGCGAAACTCCAATAAAATAAAGTAGCATTAAAATAACTGAGGAACATTGGCAATGTGATACCTGGGTAAATAAATGTGTCTTAAGTTTTTGGCAGATATAGCCATACCTGGCGCCCATCTGAACTCAAATGAGAGATGGTTCCATTCACAGGCACCACAACAGAGGATGTCCTTCTCTGCACCATGGACAAACTGAGCTTCAGAGGGAAGTGGCATGGAAAGTAAGTCCTCCCTCTTGGAACATTGAGGCTGGACACCCTTAATGAAACAAGGTGATTTTTTAGGAAACCTGAAAATTCTACGTAAGGATGTATAGATTTCGTTAAAGCTGTTCCATCTGTGCTTTGCAGTGGGCGGGCATCTCTCAGTCTGTCGTTTGCTCCATGATGGAATCATATCTTTTGTCACTAGAATTTGTTCTGCTTTGTCTAATGCACATTAGTACTAACTCATATCAGCCAATGCACTGGAATGCAAATTGGTGCCAGTTCCCCAAGTGAAGAACCAGTCTGTAAGTCCATAGAACGGATATGACTGGGGAAAGCCAGTCTGCTATAGAATCCACAGCTCAGATTCATAAAAACCAAACATGTAAGTTTTTCTCCAACATCCATATTCCTGTGCAGGACCTCCAAAACTACAGTGAAGTTCTCACCATTAGTGAACTGGCCATTCACAGTGACAACCACACAATACTGAGATTTCTGGACTGTTTGATAGCAACATGTACAAAGACTTCCCCTTCCTGGGCTGGTACCATGTATCTTTCACATGTCATCCTTCCCTAGAAATGTAAGAAGGAGCAAATGCTTTGAGAACAGTTTGCCAAGTGAAGCAGATTTTGTACAACTAAAGCTTGGCCTAGTGAAAAGGGGAGACAGATAGTGTTTACAGGAGAAATGCTGGAAGGTTGCAGACACCTGGATGGCATAATGATGCCAGGTGGTGGAAACAGAATGGGGAGAAAGGATGCATTCCAACAGCTGCTGACTGTCCAGAGATTCTTTCCAGGCTGGATGTGGAAGTTTTGACACTAAGCTCTGCTTTTTAACAATCCCAGGAATGCAAGGGAAGGGGGAGAGAAACAAGAAAACATTCTTCCCCGCCTGGTTTTGTTCTGCAGGTGAAAGGAAAACCATGAGCAAAAGTTTTCCCCTTCCCTTCTTGCCCCTCTGCATGTCCTGTATCTGCTTTGTAGGGGATTTTTTGGAGCAGATCTGTGCATGTGTGAAAGGCTGTGGCATGATTGGACTTCCAGGCACACATCATTGCTTCCATGTCACAGGAAGGAATAACCCTACATTATTCTGCATCCATTCTGGGTGCCACATTTTAAGAAGGACACAGGTGAACTGCAATGGGTTGAAAGGGCAACAAAGACTGAAAACAAGTCATTTAAGGAAAGGTTGAAAGTCCTGGATATGTTCAGCCTGGAGAAGAGATGGTTGAGGAGGAATATCACAGTATTCCTCAAAACCTTGAAGGACTGTCGCGTAGAAGAAGACAACATGCCTGGAGAGCAGGGCTAGATCTAACAGGCTTAAGTTATAGGAAGACAGATTTCAGCTCAAAATTAGGAAAGCTTGACGGTAAGGTCAGTTCAACAATGGGACTGGGGGAAGTGGGCTCACCTGCACAGCAGTACTGCCTGGGCCGCCACTGTTCGTGATTGATGCATGCCATCGGGTCATCTCCTGCAAATGAATGCCCTCTGCATTTCCTCTCCTTGACAGGCCTGTTCAACTGTCTGTGGCTTCCTTTAGGGAATCCATCCATCGCCAGGTTGGTCTTCCCCTTCATCTTCTGCCTTTGATTTCCCTTAGCATGACTGCCTTTTCAAGTGAGTGTGGACTCAGGTATGACAGCTTCAGTTTCATCACTTTTTCTTCCCTGGAAATTTCTGTCTTGATTTGACTGAGCATGCATTTGTCCAGCTCTCAGTATTTGCAAAGCTCTCTTCCAGCACCATGTTTCAAATGCATCAATTTTCTTCTTGTCAGCTTTCTTCACTGTCCAATTTCCACACCTATTCATAGTGTCTGGGTATACAGCAGTGTATTGATAGTAACTCCCTTCATGAGCTCCGAGCTTTTCCAGAGGTAATATACAAGCTGCAGCTGTAAAGAACTCCAAGTTAACTCTATGGATGGCAAGAAAACAAATCAACTGCCCTGCATTCTAGCTTCCAGCCATTTCCTTTAGCCATGCTTCTGTTCCCGCAAAGGCTGGATGCTTTCCAGGGTTGTGATCCATTGCCTCCTAAAAGGGCTATGAGAAACCACCTTGGTTTATATGCAGGGGAGTGGCATCCATGAATCACTTTCCAACTTTTGGCCCTGGCAAGGAAAACTTCCCCTACAACCTGTAGCTATGCCTGACTACATGCTTCTGCAGATTCCTCCTTTGCTGACACCAGACCCAAGGAGATACCGCTGAAACACACTCTGGTGAAGAAAAGGGAAACGTGCCCTGCTCCCCGTTAGAACATAAAAACATCAGTGCTGGATCAGATCGAAGGGCCATCCGTTCCAGCAGTCCGTTCACACGGTGGCAAACCAGCTGCCCACAGGATCCCTCAAGGATGAGAACAAGAGTTCCACCTGTCAAAGCTCTCCGGCAACCGGTGGACGCAGCCATGATAGCAGAAGTGGCATATGGCGACAAGGCTAGCAGCCGTTGATGGCCTCCTCCTCCATGTTGCCAGGAACAAAGATGCAGGCTCTTCCGTCAAGCTGGGGATGATTAGTCACGGCAGCCCCCAGTGCTTCCCTCCCCACTGCTCCCCAGGCTTTTGCTAGGAGGTTGGGCAAAATTGAACTGTTAGGCCTCTGGTTACACACAGCCCAAATCTGTGCCTTAGGCAGAAGCCCCACCTGAACTGAAGGAAGGTCCCCCAGTCTGCCACCTGTGGGTGATGTTCTTGTCTGGATTTCCTTCAGACAGTGGGGGGCTGAATGAGATGGGCTACAAGCCCCCTCCGAATCTATTATACTGTGAATACTGACCAACTTTTCATGGTTGTTTGAAGGAATACTATGATAATCTGCACTCAGGAATTTTGTCTTCTCAGATTCAGCAGCAAGTCTAAGCTTGCTAGACTGACATTTCTTTCACCTTATACCATCTCCTCAGGGGTGATTTCAGAAAACTGTGTAGTAAATTATCCCAGACATATTTCTCCACACACACACACACATACACACACACTGCAACATTCATTTTATTTTCTTAAGAATGGAATATCACATTCTTCTGTGCCTTGGGTAGTGAAAACACCCAGTTGTTAGAGGCTACAGGACAAAGTCGTGTGTAGATAAATCACCCAACAAATGAGAGACTGAGAAATCTATTGACTTCAATAGGCTTTCATTAGCTTAAATTGGGTGTCTAGTTACGTTTTCTTTTTCCACCCATACAATCTTAATAAAACAGACGGAGCAGATTAGACATTTAGAAGAAGATAAGGAATTCAGAGTATGCATTGTAAGTTTGCATCTTGACTGCACGCAAGCCGGCATAATGAATATGAGAACAACGGGCGCAAAATTCCTTTATGAGTCACCCTAATTATAATGAGAATTTGATAGATGCATAACCAGAGAGTGTAACTATCTGTTACAAATACAGAAGCTAATTACATATGGAAGTACACAATATAATTAATGTCAGAGGTTGTGCGTAAAGTAACCTCTTTCTCTCCCACAGGGAGAAATCTCTTCCTCTAGGATCTGCTTGGATTTGCTTTGAAGTTGTGTGTCTGTAAAGGCAGCTATTCTTTCCACCCCTACCTTTTCTCTCACCCATGTAAAATGGGGAAGGGCCATGCCTTCATGGCAGAACAACTGTTTGGCGTGAAGAAGGTTGCAGTCTGAGTCCCTTACCACCTGCTGGTAGAGCTCTGATAGACCCCTGTGTGAATACCAGGTAACTGCTTCCAGCAGTGGACAGACTTCTGATTCCAGGATCTTCTTTGTTTTTCCTGGAACTTGGTAAGTAAAGCCAGGTGCAAAATGGTGTCTCAGGCAGACAAACATAGGAAAGTACAAAAATTTCACTTCTGCTTGCTAATCATGCAAGTACAACCCATCCATAGCCCTGAATATGACTGTGAACACAAGAAATAAAACATCTTCTCCAAGAGGGTGTGCAGAATCTTAAATGTTCTCAGCTTCCAAAATATGCCAATTTTGCTAGAAAGAATTCTGCAATTGTATTTTTTAATAAATGCGCAATTTCATCCATTAAACTCTGAGAGGAAATTTGAGCAACTTTGGATAGTGTACAACTTTGGAATTAGTGTGTGCAATTTCCACATTTGAGCACATTGCTTTTGTGCATATCTCTTGCTTAGTTCGCACCATCAAGGAAGGAAGAAATCATACTGATGTTCAGAGGATCTTGGTGAACTAAGACTCACTTGTTCTGGGCAAACATATGCCATAAACTATGGAAGAGCATGCCTCTGATCATGTGATTACCCCAGGAATTTGTGGTCAGTTCCAGAGCCACAAATCCTTTCCCACAAAATCCATTCCTGGTTTTCCTTACGCACTCTTTTTCGGCAACTTACTTTGAGGAATGAAGAAACATTTTCCCACCCACCCCAGTCTAACTTCTGCCTACCCTGGTATAGAGCATAATGAGTTCAATGGACTAAGGAGAGGATTTTGCTCAGTTCACATTTGGATAAGAGCTCTTCCATGTTCATAAACAGGATGGAAAGAATGTGTGAGAGAAAAAATAATAATGTGGAAGAAAATCAAACTGACAGACTTGTCCATCCAGGTGGAGTTCTTTAGGTGCTCAGCTCTTCAAAATCTGGGTTTGAACTCCAGTGTATTTAGCTATATTTGTGGTGCTGAATAAAGATCTCCACCTCTTCTCTTCTTAAAGGTGCTTCACCTGTAATTGTGATTGTTTTACCTGTGGTAAGGCAGGCAGGTACAACATGGTCCTCTTCATCAAGAAATGCTTTCTGTGTTTAATGTGGATGTGCAAATAGCCGGAAGAGTAGGGCCAGAATGTCAAAAGCACTGTTGCTTTTTCTATACCCTCTAATAGCCAGTAACTAGCCAGTAACAGTTCTTGTTGTGAGCTGCCCCGAGGCTTTGTTGCGATGGGGGTGGCATAAAAATGTTTTAAATAAAGAAATAAATAAAACTAAACCTCCATCTATTTGGAATGAGGAGAAAACCACTCAAAAGCTGGGAAATCTCAAAATGATTGATGATCAGCGGAAAAGGGATAGGGTTATGGTCCAGAGGTCTTCAGGTCCTGAGAAGGCTTGCCCACACTGTTCTCTGGAGTGGTCCTAGACTGCAACTTGATCTTGTCACATGAAAAGCATCAAGTGTAAAGTCTGGAGAAGCACATAACGGCCTTCTCCGACCTAGCATCCTCCATACGTCTTTGTCTGCATCTCCCATAATTCCCTGCTAGCATGGCCAGTGGGAGTTGCATTGTGGGAAATTGCATTCCAACACAACTGGAGGGGGCTAGGTTGGGAAGGGGTGGCATACAGCATGAAGCAGTCCATCCCCCACCTTTGCTCTGCCTAATCCCTGACTTTCTCTCCACTTGTGGCACACTATAATTTGAAATAATTACATGCTTTTAGCTGTGTAGGTACTTACATTAGAACACATTAATATCTTACCCTTTTGTCTTCTCCCCCACTGCTCTAGTCTTTTACTTGGGTCATTATTTTTTTAAGTTAGCAACATTTCAGCAAGGGTTAGTTTTATCTGCAAACGCACAGGGAAGTGCATTGACAACCTAATGGTGATGGTGGCGATCATTACCCAATGACACGGACTGAATGGGATTTCTGAAAAGTGTGCAATTTTTACATGAAGGGGTTCTCTCCTTCGGATATTTTGTGAGAGCTGTCTTCAAAGCTAGCCAAGAGCATTATTCACAGCTGCGCAATGCTGGACACTTGTCCTCTAAAACATAGAAGGAAAAATACCAAATTGGCTTCCAGTAGATTACGGACTATTGCTCCAACTGTATTAGCAATAATGCTGTCTCACGGGTATAAATCACTGCTACTATTACCCAACTTTATCTATAGCGTCAACATCATAAAAGCCAATAAACCATCAAGCACCAAATGTAGGGGCACTTATGGATAGAATTGGAGAATGAAGGGACCAAGCTGCACCTTATGCTAAATAACCGGCATGCAGAGAATCCCCTACTATTTCTGTATTTGCAAGTAACCTTGAAGTATCCCAGTACAGATTAGGACCATTAAACACAGGGAGGGATGTTTACAACCTCCTCCCCTGCAGGGCCAGCAGCAAGGTGGGCTTGTCCCCACGATTACCAAGGGTCTACCCTCCCCACAGAGACTCCATTCACAAAAGTCTTCTGGAGTTCGTTCTCCACCCAGTGTTTGTTCACCCAGCTCCTTTTCTGCCCCAGTCAAGGGTGCTTTTATTTTTGGATGCAGGAGGAATCTTTTTGGGGGATGGGAACCCCTTAGATTCCCTGGACTCAGCTCCCCAGACTCCAGCCCACTTTGCAGAAGCCCAAGCCTGAGTTACTCCCATGTGCTTGCCAGAAGTTAACCTGCATGCACTGCCCAGGCGTTGGGCTCAGAAACAACTTAATGGCACATAACAACAACAATGAACGAACCGGCCCATTTTCTCTCACTACTTCCCCATTCTTCCCATTTCCCCCCAGCTGGTTGCAGTTTGATTTTGTTTAACCCATGCAAAAATTGGTGTGGTTGCTAGCTGCTCTGGGCTTGCTCTTAGAGCAAAAAGTGGAATATGAATAGTGATAGCAATGATAATAAGATAATTTTAATGAGTTATTTTGCCTGATATTTCTTGAGGAACATTCTCTAATATAATGCATATTTGTCATTTTTACTAGTGTACATGTTTTTATCCACACGAATACCTAATCTACAAATTTTAATGTATTTTCTTACTGGGGCAATGCATCACAGTGTTCTGAGAAGTGTAAATACTGAAGGATAACTGCATTTTTGATTCACACATTGGTCCTGGCAGTGCAAATTAGGTAGGCATGCATTAAAACGCCACGCGGTGTAGTGATAGTTGCCAGCTGGGACAGCTTTGCAAGAAGATTAGATGCATTCATGGAGAGTAAGACTATTCATGGCGACTTGCCATGGCAACTCTATACGACCTCCAATGTTGCAGACATTGTGTCTCTCATTACCAGTTGCCAGAGAGTACGAGCAAGAGGGTGCTGATGTAGTCACATCCTGCTCATGGGTGTTGCATAAGCAGCTGTGTTGTTCCATTAGCACAAATGACATTGCGCTACTGGATACAAGGTTCAGAACTCTGCACAAGACAAGAGGTCAACTAAAATTGCATGTGTGTGACTGTAACTGCACAAATGGTAGTGCATTAGACTTGCCCAACTGGTTGCACATTTGGGATGTACAATGCACTGTACAAGAGGCTGAACGTTCCCACTCTCACATCCAGTTGTATGAACTTAATGGACAATTCTTTGCACAATAGAAAGAGGCAGTAGAGTTCATTGGTGCTAGTTGAGTGCATGTCATGATACTGTTGGAGATTGCGCATTAAGCTGAGCAAGAAAGGCCTTTGGTTTAATCCAAGAAGAATCTTCTTACCTTCTTACCCACCAGTTTCTCCCCTGTTCCTACTTAGCTTAATTTTCTTATTGTCCTGGAGACCTCTTCTCAGGAACAAAGGTGAGCTAGATGGAGATACATGGCTGTGTGTCCCCCTGCGAAGGCATCAACACTCAAGGGATGGAGCACACATGTTTGCATGCAGTCAGATCCTTGGCATCCCTGTGGAATCTCTACTTTTAAAGATCCTGGGTGCACCTGATAGGGGAGCGCTGCTGACGTTCAGCATGGACAATACTGATCTAGAGGGACAAAGGGTCTGATTCAATATAAGGCAGACTCTTATGTCCATCTAAACAGTTTATGTCCTGAGCAACTCACTTTTCCCTTCCTCTCACTTTCAGCAAACTCCAAATGTAACCTTTGAAGCACAGTTTCTGTATTAAAACCCATCTGTTTACAGAATGGTATAAATCAGAGTAGTCGAATCCGTACTGAAACTTCCCCATTCCCTGCCTTTCAGCAAAGCTTTGGGATCCACCCTCAGTGTGGCTCCTGGTCCCTGTGGGCTAGACAATGGGAACACCAGACTCTTGAAACTGGGCTACTAGCTTCGCCTGCCATTTCCCAGCCTGGTCAAGCAGTTCCCCCTGCATCCCCATCTACTCTAGTTTTGAAAACTCTCCCTCCCTTCCCAGGGCAGGCAGGTGCTCAAACTCTGCCTGAGAAACTTCATCAGGGTACCTAGAAATTGCCAACTCCTCCAACCTCCTGTGTTCCTCCACCTCCTCCTCAGCATCAGACACATCTATCTAGGTAGACTATAAACTGTGAGAGAAGAGCAACCTCTGTACAGTTCAAATAAAACACTTTGGATGGAAGGTCATGCAAACATATGAGTCACACTGGCACCCCGATTCATCACCTCAGTGACAATGAGGTCTATGCCACTGGGTGGTGCAATATAAAACATCTGGACCCAGTATAAAACAGTTCCCCATCAGGGGATTTGGCTGCCTCCTAGCTGGGATGCCTACACAGGATATCATTCATTAAAAGCATTTCTCTTCTTCCATCCAAATATGAGATGGATTCATTCCATACAGGAAGCCACAGCCTTGAATTTACAGGGTTGAGCAGGGCTGACAAAGGCAGGATCTTTAGGAGATCTTTCATTCATAGGATTGCTGGCATTTTAGCCCCATGCGTTTTGTTGCTGCCATTGTTGGCTACATAATGGTTGGCACTTAGAAAAAACTGAATTTGCATAAAGAAAAAAGCACTATGTTGACCCAGTATGTCCGATGTCCTGAATAATTGTTGTTTTTAGTTTTGGATTTATAGTGAAAATAATAAAACTTGTTTTAAAAAAAGAAAAAACTGAATTAGCTATTAGCACATATGATCATGGCTCGTGACCTGGCCGTAACCTTGTCAAGCAACACACACACACACACACAAATGGCAGCTTGATATCCCCGAATAGTTGGTTCATTTTTATTTTTTGTTTAATGTGAGCTGGTTCTTAAGAACTTCTTTGACGCCAAAGAATAGTCCAGAATGTTCTAAATAAGGGAAGGAAAGAAGGCACCAGACATTTGAGAAAGGTGACATTTGCCTCCCAGCCGTGAGTGAGTTGATAATGGTTTGGTAGAGTCTGTGTAAAGTAGCGTTGCAGAGCCTCAAACCTAGAGGCCACATGCAACAGTCCTGGAGGTCCAATCAGTTTCTCCAATGGCCACAAACGCTTTCCCTTTCTCCTACCGCCAGGACCTTTGGTAGCTTCTCAGCCTTTGTACCGTTTTCCCCATTTTATAGAGTTGAAATCCTGATTTCTTTACAAGATGTATACAATGCTCCACATCTACATTGTGAAGTGGTGAACAGTAAGAAAGACAAAAGAAGATAATCAAATGCAGTGCCAGAAACAAAATATCACTAAAAGCAGTGGCTAATCAACCAAAGAAGATGTCCTGACATTTCAGAAGGTACTGAAAACAACACCTTCCCAGGGCAGGGAGTTCCAGAGGAATGAAGCTGTCACACCAAAGGCTCTGCTCCTGGTGGACTCCAGTCTGGTCCTTGGACTGTGTCATCTGATGACCTCAGTGATGAAGCAGCTTGATAAAGAAGAAGGTGCCCATTCAAGCATACTTCTTTTAAGTACTTGCAGGAAGAGCTTCCAGCAAAAATATGCTGGTGTTTTGACTCATGCATTTTGCCTTCACACCTGCCCACTGCTAGAACAGCCCTGAGAGCTTCTCTGAGGTCAAGCTCAGCCCTTGGGCTGAAGGACTCCATCACCCCAGTGAAAAGCATCCAAGGGAAAACTACAGCTTGAGAAAAAGAGACAGAGAGCAGGATGGTCACGGAGAGAAGCAGATAAAGTGAAAGCACCAAGAGGATCAGCGGTGCCTCCCCAGAGGATCCACTAAGGGGCAGTGTTTTTTCTGCTTGTCGGAGGGCTTCAGCTCCTTGAGTCCACCTGTGTTTTACCTGTAAATTTGTACATAAGCTCAGATACTGCAAAGCATCATAAATACCCATTAACCCTCCACCAAAGGGAACCAGACCCAGGTAAGCTTGGGCCCCAGAAGCTGAGCAAGATATAACAATGCATTGCAGGATTTGGGGGGAACAAGCAAAATTGTTTTTCTATCTTTTCTTTCCCCTCGCCCCCACCCCGGACAGTTCCATATTTTCCCTTTCAAAGAATCTGGCTTCCCTTTCCAAGTTTCCCAAAAAGACCCGCCGAACTGCACTGAACGGAAGCAGGAATCACATGCCTACCTCAAGTTAATAAATCTTTACCTAAGGCATTCTGGTTGTTTTGTTTTGTCTTGTTTCTGCGTTTAAAAAGAGCCCCCTGCTCGGGCAAAGTAATTTCAAGCCAGGCTGTCTGTTCTGCTGTCATCCCCCATTGTCCTTCCAAACTATTTCAGACATTTTGAGCAAGGGAGTCTGAGTTGTGTGTGTGTGGGGGGTGACATTAAAGGTCCGAAAAGGCTTTACACGTCAGGAGGTAAGGATGACAGCGTTCACCAACTGCCGGATCAGGTCAGAGGATTCCACTGGATTCTGCTTGGTTAATAATTAGGGTGGCGATTTTCGGGGGCTTTCTCACCCACCCCCTCCTGTGCGTGAGGCTTTTCTGAGAAGAGAAGATGTGACAAGTCTCCGAGGTAGGATTTGCGCTGGGGAAACAAAGCGGTCTCTGTGCATTGTGTCGGTGGCATTCGGTGGGTTTCTAAGAGGAGCCGGCGCGCCAAATGCAGAGTAAAGGCAAAGAAGGGGTGGGGTGTGTGTGCGCAAAGCAAGCATTTGCTTATCAGTGTCGGAAGAAAGCTGCCGGCGATGTGACTGAGTGTTTTCGGGTTAATGGAAGCAGTGTCCTGGCGGGGAAAAGCCAGTCATGGGGAGAAAAGCCCCATTTGCCCGCTAACTGTATTTTGCACATCGCATTTCCTGGAGAGTAAACGGGGGAATGTGCACAAAGGTCATGCAGACAATGCCTCTGCCCCTTGCCCGTCATGCCGGATCGGCTGTTTCTGGGGTTGGCTTCGGAGCTGAGGACGGAGGGGGCTATGAAGGCAGAGGAGGGGCAGGGAAGGAGCCGAGACGGGCGAGAGTCTTAAAAGCAAGAGAAGACGTGTTGGAGGCTCTTAGCATGCAAACCGTGTCCTCGCGTTTCCACAGTGCCAATTGGAGAGACAGAGAGAGAAAAGGGGAAAACAGCTTTGCGGGCGGAAGGTGGAATTTCTATTTCTCTTGATGAAGAACTACTTGATTCGAGCCCTTAGACGGGAAGAGGGTGAGGAACTGTCAGTTCTGTATCGTGCCGGGAGACGGGCAGAGGTCTTTGGTCCATGCCCCAGAGGGACAATAATTAGGTATTCAAGCCAAAAGAGCTTCCTCTCTCACACACACTCTTTCGCTATTTCAGGCTTGAGTAGAACCAGGTTAGTTTTTTCTGTCACTGGGCTCAACCATGAACCAGTTTAAATAATTAAGGCTGCCTCTGAGCATGTACAGAAGGATTTATTCTCATTATTGGGAGCTGCCAAATCCACTCCTCCTCACATTCCTATCCACCTGGTAAGGAATGTGATCACTCCCAAAGGTCTGGTTTCTTGGCGCAGCAGCACCACCACCAACTTCCCTCACATTAGCTATGCTGGCTAGGGCAGATGGGAACTCACCAACTTCTGGAGGACCTCACATCCCCCAACTCTGTCCTTGTGGAAGGTGTTGCGGTTGCATTCACAAAGCAGGCTGCCTGGGGTCCACCTTGGTGTTTGCAGTTCAGAGCAGAATTGGAGGACCAGAGGAAACTGTCTGATCACCTGTCTAGTTTACGTCAGCACATCGCCCAGGTTCATCTTTCCAACCCTTACCTGGTGAGGCACAGGAGACAGCATGGACCTTCATACAAAGCATGAGTTGTGCTACTGAGATTCAGCTCTTCGCCGGAAGGAAGGAAGGAAGGAAGGAAGGAAGGAAGGAAGGAAGGACAGAAGGGTTCTGCATATTGACTGGGTTCAGATGACATGATAACTTGTGTTCAAAGTGTGAGCATGAGTTGAGTTTGGTTTACTGTTGGACCATGCTGTCTGAATTCAGCCAAGGAAGCAAACTATGGTGAGCAACTCACAGTTCACCACCTAACAACAAATCACAGGTTCTCTGTAGCACAACTGGATTCAGACAACACAGTTACCCCTGGTCCCGTAACAACCCACGCTCAGCCCATAATCAACCTCCAAACATGGTTTTTATGTTGACTGTATAAGTCATAGTTTATTGATCAGAAATGAGGGTGAGCTTGGTTGAGTCAGCAAGTAGAAATTGATGGACACATCACCTGCCTGGACCTATGGCTGTCTGATTCCTAAGGGTAAGCTCCAGATTAGCTCTTCACGCTGCATATAGTTAAGCTGTGGAATTTGCTGCCATGGAAGTGTTGGTGGCCGCCAATCTGGCTGACTTTAAAAGGGGATTGGACAGATACATGGAGGAGGAGGCAACTAGCGGCTGCCACCCACTGGCTGTGCTATCTCCTTTACCAGAGGAGACAAGCCTGCATACTCCAGTTGCTGATGAGCTTGGGCAGGAGGAGATCTTGCCCCCATCCTGCTTGAGGGATCCTGTGAGCAGCTGAATTGCCACTGCGCATACAGAGTGCTAGATTGAATAGACCTTTAGTCTGATCCAGCATGGCTGTTCTTTTGAGTAGACAATGCCCATCACTCTAACCTTTCAGAATGGTGAATGGAATTGTTGTTGTCCAATGCACCTGGAGTACACCAGGTTGCTACTCTAAATGGAATGGGAAAGTGCTTTCTCTCTCTCTCTCTCTCTCTCTTTCTGTAGGTGTGGGTGTAAACCTTCTAGTAGCTACAAGGAGCTCAAGGTGATATTTCTGGTCTAGGTCCTTATGTGATCCTCACACCAACCATATGAGATACATGAGGCCTGAGATCCCCAAGGACACCAGTGTGGCTACCTCTGGTGGTGGACTCCCTGTCCTGCTTGATTGTCTTTCCCTTTGTAAGTCTTGAAACAAAACTGGGGTGCTGGTGTGGCGTAGGGTGAAGTGCCAGTTCCAGTGCCAGTTTTATTTCAAAGACTGCTTGGGGACCCACTGTTCTTAGAAAAGAAAGATCCAGGATGGTTCAGGGAGATACTTTTGGAGGAGGCGGATGCTGCTTCTTTTCTCCGACAATCACTGGGTTGCTTTCAGCAAAATAGGTATTTTGCTTTGCTTTGTTCTGTGGGGGAAAATGTGATTTGACATTTGGGGCTCCATCACCACCTCTACTTGTATTCAGTTTCTTATCTCTACACCTCATCAGTTTATCTTCTGTGAAATGGCTGCTGGAGCATAAAAGAGTGAGTTCAAGAGTGCCTTCCCTTTTGGAACTCAGACCCTACGCCATTTACTTTGGGACGTGGGCACCTTGCTTTTATTTTCCCTTTGTTTGCCTTTTGACAAAAAGTGTGTTTATGAACCTAGATGTCTCAAGCAGGACTAGATTTAAAAGTGGGGGGGGGGGAGATTATTGTAGATCATTTATTGAGCTAAAGCAACTAGTTAGAGTCTCCCCCCCCCCTTTTACATTTAGCAAGGAAGGAAAGAGGAGTTCAGTAAAAGAACAATAAGTGTATAAATGCCCATGAATACACATCACTGTACCATTCCAACTCTTGGCAACAAAAGGGAATTCCTGCTGTGACCAGCTGATTCTGCTCAATGTCATAAACTTCCATTGTGAAACCATGGACAGAAGATCCTAGAGAATGATTGGCATTTTACTATGATAAAATGTTCTGCTGGTAGAAATAATTCTTATAGGGGGGTATGAAAAGGACATGGGGGAAGACAGTGAAACACATGGTTTTGTGGGCATTGTCACTTACCAAAGATTAATCTGTGAGTTCAATGGGATTTCCTTCTGGGCTGCAATTACATGTCTGTCACTTCCCTTGGCCCTGCCCCCTTTCCGCCAACTACCAATCATTTAGTGTTTCCCAGATTTTGTGCAGGGTTTTTTCCTACCTTTCTGAAAGACTGGGATGTCTCTTCTAAGACTTAGTTACTGCAAATACAAGCTTTACGGTAAAATATACTCATAGGTTTGGAATTTTGTCTTCAGCCATTCCCACAATGGGAATGAGGCTCTGAGAACTTCTCCAAAATTGAATTTGGCCCTTGGGCTAAAAAAAAAAAAAAAAGACAGACTCCCTGATGGATCAGATCGTTCAATATTCTGATCTACCTTTAAGAAGACTCTTTTTAAACAGGTTGTATGGTGGTGGAAAGTTCTCAACTATGAACTCTGTTAGAATGATTGTTTTCATTAAGTCTTCATTAAGTGAAGAATTGCTATACCAGGGACAAACCATGGTAATTTGATTTCACTCATCATATCAAATGTTTCCTTTAAGGAGAAATTTATTACATTAAACTACATTCTAAGTAGGCTGCAGTGTAATTCATTTGGTAATGATGCACGGGTGACACGTTTATGACAAAGGTGCAGAATTCATTGGGTGAATTAGTGTCAGAATGACACGGCAACATTAGGTCCGGAATATTAAGAACTGCTTTTCTTCATCTCCATAATGTTTAATGTGTCATTAATGACACATATGTAGTATTGAATAAAGGTGGCAAATGGTCCATAAATGTCCCACTATCAGTTATAAGTTGGCTTTAGGAATATTCTTTGTCCTTGCATCCAGTTCAAGTGCAAATAATCTTTTCAGATATATTATCATGCTTTTGCAGTGTTTAAAAGCTTTCCACCTCTATCTTGCAAATCTCCTGATCACAACTGTGAGATGAACTTTTGTTTTGATATGGAATGTTTGAAAACAGTTCAAGTTTTCTGGGAAAGAAAAGGTCAGTCATGGGATATCAACAATCCAAGTACAGGTTGATTGGAGTAGGAAAAATGGTATGCCCATTAGCCTATGCTACACTTTTTTATCTTGTAAATTTCAGTACTCTTATAACAAATAATTGCTTGTGAGGAGGAAGAGGTTTTAGTTGGGAAAATGGAGAAATTAAGAAGGAAAACAGGATCCTATAAACAGTTTTGCCTCCACACGTCAGGTTTTCTAGCTTTTGATTGTCTCAAAGCTTTAAGATATGCAATATATATGCATGGAAGGGGCACAAACCAAACAAACATAAATAACAGAGATGTTACTTTGCCAAATCAATTGTGTTTTTTCTGAGCTTAGTGCATATTGGAAGATTAAGAAATGTTCACTCACTTCTGGTTCAAGTAAACAGTGCTCAATCCTTGGGATCTTTGGAGGGATGTCATGAAAGAGTTTCATAACATTTTAAACAGTGGAGAGAAGATGGAGAGTGAGCAACGTCTTCCTTTCACATAATACTTGAGGTCATCTGATGAAATTGATTGGTATTGGCTCAGGCAGACAGACACAGGGGTGAAGAATCTGTATGGAAAACTTTCTTCCTTTATGCATCTTACTGCTGCCTAAAATATAGTTCAAGGCTTTTTTTACCTTTATAACAGGTTATGTGTTTGTTTATTTGTTGTTTTATTACATTAAATTGATGGATAGGTCGATCAAGAACCATGATTGCTAAATGGAATATCTATATTAAAAGGCATTAAGCCTCCAAGGACTATGTAATGGTGACAAACTCAAGAGGTGACAGACTCATTTTCATGTGCTACTTGATCTGAAACCTCCCCAAAGCCAACCTGCTGGACACGATCCTGGTTCTGATTCAGCAAACCCAGATTGCACATTCTTTCTATGTTGCCATATGCCATCAAGTTATCTCCAACTTATGGTGACCCTGTGAAAGAAAACTCTCCAGAACGTCCTATTCGTGTCAACCCTGTTCAGGTTTTGTAAATTCCAGGCTGTGGCTTCCTTTTTGGAGTCAACTCACATCATATTTGGTCTTCCTTCTCTTCTTCTGTCTTTGACTTTCCCTAGCATGATTGTCCTTACTAACATAGTTAAAACAGTCCTTTAAGAAATACAATGGACTTGCTGGTAGAAGGCATGTTTTGCATGTACTGCTGTGTCAAATCCCCTCCTGGACGATCACAGCTTCTTTGCTTCCCTGCAAAAGCGGCCACTGGGCTGCTTGCAGAGATAGTAGAATTTTGGAGATACTTCTTAGTTTGCGGTGCTCAAGCGCCTAATGAGGTGGCCATGGGGGCAGGGGTGTATTTGCTCTTCCTTTTGCAATGTAGGCTCCATTCTGAGCTCTTCAGATGCTTGAGCTTTCTGAAAAGAGCCCTTGAGACAAGTCCCCTGGAGGACATGGCTGGTTCTGCACTCAGCATCCCTGGGCCTTTCCAGAATCGTTGCCTGCTACAAGCCTGAAGGCCAAGTGAGGAGAAAGAGGGGTTCTTCGAATAAGAAAAATGAAAATGCTCATCAGGGGAAAGGGCCAGGAGCTAGAAAGCCTCAGGAAGACCCCAGTATTCTTGGTTTTTACTTGGTCTACCAACATAGTGGCTCAGATAGTTGTATCACATTTCCCAAGCTTCAGTAGGAGAGCAACAAAACCATTCATGACCAATGGGATGGCAGAATGGGATAGTTTAATCACCATGAACACCACTAGTAAACTTCATGTCTTCATGTATTTTACCCAATGGTGGCATAATAGCTTTAAAAACTCATCTGCCTGTAGGAACAATCTATGAGTGAAAACTGTTTTGGAGTCTCCCCTTTCTTTAACAATCTTTGAACCAACTGCTCTGCTTTTATCCATTTTGAGAAATCTTTGAACAATTGTTCTGGGAATAATTATACAGATTATAGGCCACTCTTGAGTCTCAAATAGCAATAAATGCTTGCTTCCTTGCCTGGGTGCCTCTCTTCTTATTGCTCCAGGACACGGATTCGGATTGTGTGTGTGTGTGTGTGTGTGTGCACGCGCGTGCACACTACTTGTACAATGAGCAAAAAGAACATTTCACTAATGGGCATATGATTTAACTGGAATTTAATGGCCAAGGAGGGATGTAAGTTTCAGTTGATGATTTCTTAAGTTGTACTCTTAGAGGGAGCATTCTTGTAAAGGAAAACGTGGTCGTTTTTTTATTCAAACAAACAAACAAACAAACAAACAATCCCTGTTCTTTGTGTTGTTGTGCTACACACAGTTCTTTCCCAGGGGCAAGAAGAAAGGTCTACCCTCAAAGAATGCAACCCTATGAATGTTTAGATGGAAAAAGTCACACAACTGTGAGCAGACTTTTAAATACACACACAAACACACACAGGACTAACCCTTTTCTAGAAATCTGAAATGGATTCAACAAAATCTGGATTTCTACTCATTTGGCTTCCAGTGTCCACAGCAGAATGGCTTTTTCCGGAATCACACAGATTCTGTGGACTTGCAAAGAAGTGTCTGAACATTTTCAATGGTTGTTCTTAAAATAATGTTTTGAAGGGGACAGAGAGGGGAGAATATTGTAGGTGTAGTTGGAGTTCCCCGCAGGTGTCGTGTTGTGGTCTCCTGGATTAGAGACATGTGGTGCAGTTCAGAATACTGTGGGCAACCCTTTTTGTAGGCAATGAGTAGGAATGAAGAAATTAATTTCATTTGCACTTGCAAGCTGAGATGCAAACCAAAATCCAGTTAGCCACCAAATGTTGTAATGGAGTTCTTCAGTCAAAAATGTGTAGATTAGGGGAATGTGCTCACAAGTGTGTATATACTATAAAGTAGCATTCAGAAGTTCATTAGAGCAGGTACATTATTTGGGGAGGGAGGAAAGGAGGGAGAGTTCGCCAGACAAAAATCCATAGAAAGATTGCATTAGGAAAAATATACATAAGAATGTAAACATACTTGTTTATGTGAACCATCAAAATTATCTCCAATTTTGAGATGAACTTAAGACTGGAGGAACTGAAAGAAGTCAGAACTAAGAGATCTGTCCTTGTTGGAGCAGAAAGCTCACCCTTACAAAGACAATCCACCCTCTTCCATGACTAGGAAGCTCCACCAACCTGACTGGCCAGCAATGCTCCCAGAAAAGCAGGAATGTTCTATGTCCCCAAAGCCCTCCAGTTCTTCAGAGAAAACCCTATGGAAGTGGAGCTAGCAGCACAATCCCCAAAACCAGCAGAGTTCGGGTGTAATGCTATGTGTGGCTGATCAGAGAGTTATCAGTCTGTTTTTCTGTCTAAACATGCCAAGGATTTATTTATTATATTTTATTTATTTTTGGATTTATATCCTGCCTTTTTCCTACAAAGGGCTCAAGGCAGCCTTCATCTCCTCCATCTTATCCCCACAACAACAACCCTATGAGGTAGGTTGGGCTGAGAGTTGGCTCCATGGCTGAGCAGGGACTAGAACCCAGGTTGTCTGAGTCCCAGTCCCAGCTCTTCACCACTACGCCACACTGGCTCTCAAGGATCAAACCACAAGGATTGCCCCCTTAATTGACCCCGTTGGAATCAATGGAAAGAGAAAGAAACACTGATGAAAGTAAACTTAAAAAGAGGACAGCCTTTTAAGAAGGCCTACAACCCTAATTTTCACCCACACCATGGTCTGACCTGGCCTATGGCAATTCCTCGGCCACAAAATTCCCTTCCTCCATGGGAACAATCTGTTACTTTCTGGCTGTTTATCAAGGCCCAGAAGAAACAAATTTGGGGTGCAGGTTGGAAGCAAAAGGGGACGTGCTTGCTGCTCTAGTCTGTTTCATGGGGGTAGTGATCTTACCTGGTTTTCCCCAGGTTTTCTTTCAGAATAATGCTATATCATGATGTAGCTTTTCTGTATCTATTCTGTGAGGGTTGGGGATGCTGGCAGATGGCCAGAGAATCTCTCTGAGTAAGCTGATTCCTTACTTGCCGCCGCCCTTTGAATCCCCCCCCCCCATTTTTCCTACCAGAAATGGAACAGCAAAATTGGTATGACCCTTCTTCCCACAGCTGTATTTTTCCAATCTAGAAACCGACCAAGAGACAAAAGCTAGAAACTTCAGAAACAGACAAACCCATGCAGATATTTTCCAAATCAATGATTTTACAGTTTATATATGTGCAAAGGTGGTACAAAGGTGTACCCTTGTATCTACAGAACAAATTAATAAAAATGAAAACAAGAGAGGTAAATTGTTATTTTCCTACTCCTGTGAGCATATGGGAGGTTGTCTCTGTAACTCACACGACACTTTTAAAATTATATGACCCTAATAAAGTGCATTCTCTGAATAACTTGTAAAGATAGCACTGCTGTGCCTGTGTTTTTTCCAGAAAGGCAAAGGCAGGCTGGCATTTGAAAAGTAGTGAGGGATGTTTTTGAAGGAGACAAGTGGCTTCTCTTACAGGAAAGAAAAATCAGCTGTCAAAATGTCAACCTGTTTTGACTTAGGAACAAATGAAGAAGAAGTTTATAAAGTCAGAGGATGGGAACATGCTTAACTTTGATTTACATTTCGTTGTGACTGTCTACACCGAAATCAAATAGAAAATATAAAATTAAATCCCTCTGGCTCATCTCCTTTAGTATACCACATGAAATAAAGTTGGTTGTAAATCCACAAGCTTTCTATTGACGCAGATAAGGTGACCAGAGAAGAAGTAACACCAAATAGATGAAACACAGTTATGGACTGAGTTGTGGAGTCTCAGTCAGATGATCTCTAAAATGGACATGAAACAGTCCAGCATGGAGCAAGGAAGTGCAGTCCCGTTCTTCACCTTACTCCTTCCTTGGATCTACACAAGCTAAAGGAGGGACTTTGCCTGGACAACATTAGTCTTCCTGGCTCCGCTATGTTTGGATTTTGACTTCTGATATAATCCCTTGGCTTGGCCCCCTTAACCATCTCTCCACTCTGACACTTCCGGCACAATTCCTGATCTCCTTTTGACTCCTTTGTGTGTAAATGGCAACCTTTATTTCAGGACACCCTGGGATTCCTTGGAATTTGGTCATATGAAGCTTATGGCTGATTTAGAACATTGTCCAGCTTACTTGGTATTGTCTGCATGATGGGTGTGGATATTTTGGGCAACTGCTCCCATACATCCCAGCCAGGATGACCAATGGCTGGGAATTACAGGAATTGTCTGAAAAATCTGGAGCCACCAGATTGCCTTCTCCTGGTCTATAGTGACTGCAAGCACTTGTCTGCATCCTTCCCAGCCCTTCTTGCACATACCAAGAACTGAATGCAGGACCTTTGCCATGCAATAATGTGTTCTACCAACAAGGTGACCAGCTGCAGAAGAGGACAGGGCTCTCCTTTTTCTCCCACTCAACTCATGGTGGTGCAGGAACCTCATCCTGTATGAAAGTCTCCCCAGAGGACATCCAAAGCATGAAGTCAATCAGGTCAGATCAGCTTTTCCGGAAGACAGTGTGCCCACACACCATTGATCCTACTGGAAGGAAGAAAATCTGAAAGGCACTGAAAGCAAACTTTTTTCTAGGAAAATGCATGCTGCCATAAACCAGATAGTATCCTGTGCTTTATCAAAACCTAGGACATTGGTGGTCTTGGGATGGAGCTTTTTGGTCATTGATCATCAGGAAGCTGATCATTTCCATGCACATGCTTAGCAGAGATTTTATTGGAGGTAAAGAAGCTTTCAGAAAAATTAATTATTCCATTCGGGGCTATACAAATTTAGATGCAGAAAAGGCCTACATCTCCCAGCATGCTCCTGCCAGCTCTGCTGGGAGTTGCAGGCTCTTTTTCTATCTCAGCTTGCAAAGAATTGCACCTTTTCCCCTTTCTGCTCTGTGTTAGGCACATCCCAGGCAGATGTGTGTAACCACCTCCCCCCAGCCTTCTGCACCAAGATTTTTTTCAACTATTCTTTCCATTTAAAAGGAGACAGTGAGTGAAAGCAATCCATTACTATTATTATTATTATTATTATTATTATTATTATTATTTCAATTCACAATTGGCTGACTCATTTGCATATGGACACAGCTGTTGCTAGGCAGTGTGGAAAAGCAATTTCTGTCATGTACGTCCAGGGTTACATGGTAGACCACCTTTCCAGGTGAGTTGGCACCTGGAAAACAGACAGTTCCTTGGGCCCACCAGTATGTTGGCCAGGTCCCTGCTTTGTTCCTCAATATAAATTGTTGTTACTAAGCTTTCCTTCCACACTGCAAGACTTTCTGCCATATCACATCTAGCGTGGGCAGCTCCGTCCCTTTTGCTGCTGCTCTTCTTATGCCTACAAACCTTCTCACGTTCCGTCCTGACAGTTCCCCCTCTGCTTTGCTCCATGTGAGGCCATGAGTATTGCAATTGCCTCGCATTTCCTCCAAGAGGCTCCTCAAGTATAGCAAGGGCTTGCCCTGGGGGTCCATATGTGCATTGGAGGAAACCTGGAGCTCTGGGTCGGTAGCCACAATTCCATCTGCTTTCACTTTCTTGGAAACCTCAAATATACACTAAACAAAGTTTGATGAACACACTTATCAGGCCTAACTTAAGATTATTTTCTTTTTCTCCCCCTTTTCTGCTGATGATTCTTCTTCCTATTTCTTCCTCCTCCTCCTTGTCTTTAATAACAGGGACATTTTTCTATTCCATTGCTATCATTAACACGTCATTCATGCATTCCATTCCCAATGAAAATTATATACTATGAAAATTGGCATCTTAGAAGTAAACCAAGAAAAAAAGCGGTACAGATGCATGCTTGAAATAACCAGCTGTTTCTTGCAATGATTCTGTGCCGTGAACCTACGTGGTCTTCCCTGTAGAAAATCTTCACAGTTGTGTTGGATTTTGTAAAGGCAGTGCACAATTTTCTACCCTTTTGTGAGTAAAGAAAATTCTCAAGCATAGCTCCATTAGGAGTGATTAGCAGGACGTGTCGTTCAGCCTTCAGCGAAAGCGGGATGTGGGGGGAGCAGGAAGACTTTAGCGGAGGAGTCGGTTTAATGGTTCAGGTGAGTGATATTTGCCCTGTTCCGGACGGGGCTGCACTCCCCCTAAGGGGCAGGGTACAGGGTACTCCTTGACCTGCCCCATCCCTGGAATTCAAGATGGTGTCCCCGCTCAGCCATGGATCCAACTGGGTGACTTTGGGCCAGTCACAGACTCTCAGCCCAACCTACCTCACAGGGTTGATGTTGTGAGGATAAGATGGAGGAGGAGAATGATGTAAGCTGCCTTGAGCCCTTTGCAGGAAAAAGGCAGGATATAAATTGAATAAATAAATAAATAAATAAATAGTTCTAATGTTTTTAATTATTTTGTGCATCATCTTGAGATTTTTGGGAAATGCAAGACAGTACAGAATATTTTTAAATTAAATAAAGCAATGCAACTTTGCAGGTAGGCCGAATGTGTGGGCCACACTGGCTCTTTTGGCTTGTTTACCATATATATGTGTATAACTAATGAACAAGACTCCTGCTTTGGTCAATAGTAGCTCACTAATTTGGAATGTGACTTTGCCACCATGGCACTGACCCTCAACCCTGTGGCTGGAATGTGCCACCCAAGGGGCACCATCCAGGGGCACCATTATCAGACCAGTGGAGAAGGCACCTCCACTAGGGAAGCCACCATCCCTGGCATGCCTCTTATACACCGGAAAAAGAAAATATCAGTCAGATTTGGGAGCACAGGAGGCACAAATAACGACTGACAAAATGCCATTTATGTGATGGAAGCCGAAACTGCAATCAAGGGAAGTAACAATGTAGCATGTACACCTTTAAAATGATTGCACTTTAGAGGTGTGCAGGTGATTTCTGAATCTAAGCTTAATTGTGCCTTATTGCACTCTCCTAGACGCTATAAAATGCCAAATCAGAGGTATTTGTTTGTTATGCATTTTAAATGTACCACTTGCATTTTTATGGAATGTTTGTTTGCCTCCTCTGCTACTGATTATGTTTGCCTTCTCTTTATTATTAGCTAGTTCTCTTCCCCAGCATTTCTCCTCTATATTGCCATTCCAAAACAAAAAAAAACAATCATGATATGTTTAGGGCATGGCCCTGTGTATGTTTAGGCAGCAAACAGTCCTCCAACTTGCAGCATCCCAGAGCCAGCAAGGATGGCTGCAAGATGCAGTGAGTTAGGCTGCAGACTCTCATAAGGGAGCACATGATCTGGTTCATGCTCACTGATTCCAGTCCCACGACCAGACACTCAAAACTACATTTCCACTGAGAATATCAGGCAAGTCATTCCTCCCTCTTCTTGGCCCCATTCCAGCCTTGTCATTCATTCATACCATGTATTTATTTTGCATGATGTATACCTTACACCTGGACACTTTACTCCCAGGGCAGAATTACACTTATGTAGAAGCCCTGTAAGCAGCCAGACAGTACAACAACAACCAATACAAAATAAAATACAAGGAAACAGACAGGACAGGATTCTAAAAATTCACCCACAGCAGAGTTGGCTAAAACAATGAGGATGATATTTTTTAAATGAACATAACTAAGAAAATAAGAAGCTTTTCACCAGAACAAAAGTCAAGCAGCCTTTCTCAAAAATTGGCACCTGTTTAACTTCAGCAGCAACTGGGAAGAAAAAGAAATGGCTCTTCAGGTTGCGAGTCACACCAGTTGTGATAGTTCTTTGACCAGGTTTACACTTCATCAGCCTTCTGCAGATGTGAGGTACTTCATCTCCCATAAGCATGGCCAGTGATCAGGGATGATGAAAGTCGTATCTGGAGGGAGCAGGTTGGGGAAGGTGATGTTAGATTACAGCACCCCCTTGAGTGAATTTATTGTGGTGGTGGACATTATAGATTTTAAGAATTTTGTTCAATACCTTATGGGGTTCTAACCACAAGAGCAGCTCTGCTGGCTGCGACTACAGGTCTGTCCCCACACTGGCCATCACGCCCTTGGGAAGTCCATAACGTGAGTGCAATAACACCTTCCTGCTCCTGTTTATCCTACACTAGAGATAGCACAAAGTCATTGGGACAGACTTCCCTTCCCTGAATATGTCTCATTCCCTTTTAAAGCCATCCAGACTGGTAGCCAAATTCCATTGTTTAGTTATGCACTGAGTGAAGAAGTGCCTCCATTTATCTGTCCTGAACCTCCTACCCTTCAGTTTCATCTCTGATATAGCTGATAACAGCCATTGTGATTAACAGCCCACTGCAGCCTAATCTTCCATGGAAGTCAGGATATAAACAAACTATTGTAGGAGTAAATAAATATCCAATGATGGTGGTTGGGTGGGTGAGAGAAAAACTAAGTCTACATGCTCACATAGTGCCATGGGGTGGGTGTGGCAGCAGATAAGGGGATACAGGCTGAGACCATTTGGACCTGGGCACTTGCCATAGAGAGATCAAACTACCCAAAGCTAAAGTTTTCTCTCCAATGGTATCAATGAGGTGCCGCCGGGATACTCAGAGATACACTGGCAATGTGCATGGAGGCTCCATTTAGCTGTTGTGGCAACCAGGAGAGCAAAAACAATCATTTTGCCAGGGCAATACTCCATCTAGTTGACAATGAAGTATGAGGCTCGCAGAACCCCAGAAATCTCTACGGTTGTGTAAGCAAGGAGAAATATTTCCAGGACACGAAAAATACCCCTTCAATGGAAGAGTAAGGCTCAGGGAAGGGAGGGCTCAGGCCAAGATCCAGAACATTACCACCCAGGGTGCCAGTCTGGTCTACCACAGTTCTTCAAAGGATCACACCCAGTTCTCCACATTACCAAGCGGTTCCTGACAGCCTGACCTTTGATGGTTCCCCTGATTTTGCATGATTTCTTCTCCATTCTAAATCACTGAAATTCCTTAACTTAAACAGGCTTGTATTTTTAGCCCTACCCCTTGGTTTTGGCACCACCCAGCTTGCCTTCATCCCTGTCCTTCACTGAAATGCAGTCCACATCTGCAAAATTCAACTGAGCCTCCAGGCTGAAAGCAGTTCATCACCCATCTGATCGTGTCTAGCATGATCTAGAGAACTGGGCTGTAGGCCTCTGAAGTCTCTGAGCTGCGTGTGTGAATATCTAAGTCATCTCTGACAGCATCAATTAACGGGCTTCAGATTAATTCTGACTCCTTGAAGTTCCAGCTCAGACACAATAAAGCAGAAGTGAGCCAAAATGAGCTGGCAGTTGACTCAAATATTCAGGCAATTGACTTCATTGCTTTACTTTTTGGTCTTCGGGATAAACCTACCTTTGATTCTGCCTTGAAGTGCTGAATTAACCAACTCTAAATAGATGGTGTGCTAATAAAAAGTGTTCCTCTAAGAACAAGCCAAACAACAACAAGGCTAATAAGTAGGAGAACAGATATAAACCCCCTTCCCACCAAGTTCAGGCAGTATTTCTTAACCTGGGAATATTTGTATGAAACACAAAGGAGGCTGGGGTATGTAATTAACTTCTAAACAGAATAAGATACATGCTGGATCAGGCGATCCTTGTCTGGCCTGCTGTTGACTCAGCGGCCAATCTGCTGCCTGCAGGAAATCCACACACAGGACAAGAGTGGAATGGGACCCTGTTGCCCAAGCTCCCCAGCAACTGGTGTAGAGAGGCACACTGCCCCCACTACTGGAGGAAGCATGACACCTTCAGAGCTACTAGCCATTGATAGCCTCCTGTTCCATGAATGTCCCCAGCCCCCTTTTACAGCCATCCAAAGGGGCCACCATCACTGCCTCCTGAGCTAGCATGTCCCATAGTTTGTCCATATACCATATGAAGTCGTACTTCCATCTGTTTGCCTTGAATCTCCCTCTAAGTTGTCCCAGATTCTAGTATTACATGGGGGATGTTTCCCTCTCCCCTGTGTATGTATTTCATTGCCTTTATGTTATTATTATGATTATTTATTAGATTGGTAGAAAAGCCACCTGCTAGCATTATGTTCTCTTATGCTAGCATTTATGCTCGCATTATTGCCTCGTGCCTCATCCCATTCCCCACGATTTGCCTCATCTGAAATCCACCTTGTCCTCATCTCTGCCAGAGATTGGTACCAGATGTACCTTAAGCAAAGACTTTACAGCCCTCTAAATTATAAATGGCTTGGAAAGCGGCAGCCGTGATTTTCCCCAGACTGGATAACAGAGCACATTGCAATACCGAGCCTGCAGAGACATCGGAGCTGCCAATTAGTTTCCAGCCAACTTTCAAATGGGTTTGCCCTTGAATGGCAGTTGAATCAGTAGCAATTAGCAGGTGTGTGCCTGAAAACTGGCTGATTTCTGTGTATCAGTCCCTAACCCTAACCCGTAAAGGAACAGGGTCAGACCTGTCTTGCTGGTCATGGGGAATTTTTCTGCTGGCCAGGTGACAGCCCTGGTATTAAACTTTCAATATGTCTGCCTAAAGTCAGGCTGCTTCCGGGTCTCTTGTCCTGCTGCACCTCCAATATTCAGCAACACAAGGGAAGGAGATAATCAGCAATTCACCACTGAATTCCAGCAGCAAACTGCCATGAAGGTTTTAAAAGGGCCAGTGTCACATGAAAACAGGTTGAATTTGGTCATTTTAAGCAACCAGAGCAGTTGGTCACCAAAATGCAGCGGCATATAAACAAGCTAAATATAGCTGCAATAACATTCTGCTGCCACCAAATGTTGGTTGCAGAACTGATGTTTTTGCTCATTGGGGGAGGTGGGGGTTGTCTAGCAGGCTGTGGCCCATGGCATGTAGGCACAGCAGCCAAAATGACCCTCAGCTCTTTCCAATTTAGCTACTCTGTTTTAACTAATAAATGGGTCCGATGCTGCTGCCATTGTCTTCCACAGCGTGTACATCCACCTGCATTTCAGGCCTAATCATAAAGTAGTTCCATTTTCAATAGTAGGGCTTGATTTCCACACCACAAAAGGCAGTAGATTTGAGAGAACTGCTGGGGAGAGCCTGTTGGCTTTTTTTGCCACTGCTTAGGGAGCCTTGGCAGACTGCAAAAACCTGTACTTAAAATGTTGCTGCTACTCTGCCAAGATCTTGCTAGTTACCTCTTGCTCAAGACTGGCCAGTGTTTTGCTTTGAAGTCATATGCTTTGACCTGCATGGCTGATGCCAGTTGTGCTGGCCAATCAATTGCCTTAACTATGGTGAAGATGGATTTTGGTCCACCATGCTCTGAACAGTTACTCCATCTGCTTCTCTCTCTCAGTTGTTTGCTCTCCGCTTTCTGAAAGGGCCTGTTAGACTCCTTAGGTTTTTTGGAAGGAATGGCAGCGGGGGGTTTAAAAGATGTCTCACAACAGCTGGGACTGAAGTGGCTCCAGGCAGGTACCCTGGTTATGTGATAGGGTGTTTCAGGGATCATTAAATTGCCCATTACGGAAAGGCATACAGTCAGACTTGATTGCAAAGAAGAGTAACTGAGAGAATTAGGGGACGGATGGTCTGTCTTTCTCTCCTTGGGCCTTGTTGCATGCCACAAGGAACAGAGCCCTGCTATCACATCTGGCAGCCTCTGGTAAGAACTCCCCCTCTCCCCAAGGCTGAGACAAGGAAGGAAGGCTGAAGTGTGGCACAGAGGTCTGGAGTTCCAGGGACAAGGCCCATGATTAAGAGGTAGAGGGGAGGATGCTTGCTCATGAAAACTGATCTTCTGAGATTTGTTAGAACTGATTAAAAGTGGTTTTCCAGAGTTCCAAGAACAAATCCGAGCCATGAGGGCCAGCTACAGGTTACTTATTCCTTACTAAAACTCATGGTAGGAGATCCCATCCCAATCAGTTCCCATCTACTACCTGCAGTTTGCATTGCCACATATGAGTCTATTAATCTCAATTGCTTTTTCATATTTGGGAAAGCAAACTGGAGGTCTAGAAACTCCAAGAGGGGAAAGGTTAAAGGCCCCTACAGAGAGAGTTAAAGGCCCCTACAGAGAGAGTTTCTGACTGAGTCCCCCACACTTATGTTGATATGAAGAAAAAAAATTATGCTGTTGCTTTAAAGCAATGGTTAATCTGACCATGACTTGTTAGCTCAGACACCCTCTCTGCTCCAGAGGGAGTGCATTTTTCAGTTCAGTTGGGATTTAGTCTGAGAGACAGAAAGTTTTGTACTTCCTTGATATACTTTCTCAAGACCTATCAGTCACAGAGTTCCTTGGGCCTAGAGGAAGGAACAACTATCTGGAACATGATCCAAAACATCACAACTGATCCCAGGATCAGAGGAAACCATGTCCAAGCGGTGAATGTTTAGTCCACATACACGGGAGTGGTGCCATGTAAGGCAGCCAGCCAGCCAGCCAAATACACAAAGGGACTCAAAGAGGCTACAAGATGCCAAGCTTCCAGTTTGCTTGCTTGCTTGTTTTCTGTTCAAAGCAGGAAAGTCTTTCTGCAATCTGCCTTGGGCAATGCACCAGCTAGAGAACTGGATGAACAAAATAAGAGGAAGTGGTTTCAATTCAAAGACTGATGGAGACAAAAGTTGCCAGATGCACCGCAGGATTCCAGGCCTGTGCTTTTAAAAGACTAGTCAGGCAATGGCACCAGTAGCACCATCATATTTAGAAGCAGATCTACAGAAAAAAACACAGGTAGTGCTACACTGTCAGATTCATGGTTTTTCAATGGTCCAAAAAATACTTGTGACTCAAAACACAATAGATAATTCAGAATTGTATGGATGTGAGGGGGGCCCAAACCTGATGCTTGAGCAAGTATTTCCATCTGCAACCTCTAGTTCAACTCACCCTGTGTCATCCAGATCTCCTTCCAATGTCCACAGCATTGGAGGTCACTGCATGGCTGATGCAGTCTTTAAGCTTGGGTATGACTGGAACATTGTGTGCATTCTTTGTGATGGAATCTGTGCGTGGAAATACTGTTCTTTACCATTGCATCCACCAAACTAATAATTAATCACCAGCCTGCCTTTTGTGATGGACTGATGCTGTCTTTTATATAATGCATTTGTCGTTGTTGTTGTTGTTGTTACATGCTGTCGAGTCATCAAAGAAGCATGATGACCCTATGAGTGAAAGCCCTCCAAAATGTCCTACACATGACATCCCTTTTTGGTTGTTCTAAATTCAAGACTGTGGCTTCCTTTGTAGAGCCAATCCATCTCATACTTTCTTTTCTTCTGCCTTGACTTTCCTTAGCATGATGGTCTTCTCCAGTGAGTCTTACCTTCTCCTGATGTGTCCGAAGTAAGACAGCCTCAGTTTTGTCATTTTTGCTTCTAGGGAAAACTCTGGCTTGATTTGATGTAGGAACCACTTGTTCTACTTTCTGTTTGTCCAGGGTATTTGCAAAGCTCTTCCCCAGCAATTTGTCATTAGCTCTAGGGACTGCAGGTGGCGCAGTGGTTTAAACCGCTGTGCTGCTGGGCTGGTAGATCGAAAGGTCAGCAGTTCAAATCTGCACAATGGGGTGAGTTCCCATTGCTCCGTCCCAGCTCCTGCCAACCTTGCAGTTCGAAAGCATGCAAATGCAAGTAGATGAAAAGGTACCACTTCGGTGGGCAGGTAACAGCGTTCTGCGCACTTCAGTGTTTAGTCATGCCGGCCACATGACCATAGAGACTGTCTGTGGACAAACGCTGGCTCCCTCGGCTAGGAAACGGAGATGAGCACCGCCCCCGAGAGTCAGGCAAGACTGGACTTAACGTCAAGGGAAAACGTTTACCTTTATATAATAATAGTAAACTCATTATCATGTACCTGTCCTTATCTAGCCAGAGCAAAATCAAGAACAAAAGTACCAACGCCAGTGATGCCTGAACATGCTCAGAGGGCACAGAATGCTGGCTACCTTGAGGAATGGCACCAGGCCAGAAATCCAAGGAGGGTTGAGTGGACTGGTGCATTCAGGAATGGGGCATGGAAGAGCTGGGGTGCATCGCATGGCTACATTTTGTTGCAAAAGCCACTTGCATCTGCCATTGGATCTAATATAGGATGTATTTTTATGTGACCCAGAAATTGACTTTTAGGTATATATGCTAAACCTGTACTTTGTAGATAGGAATTTTTATCACACAGAGTAGCTTGATTCATAACTGGATAGTTCAGTGTTATTGATTCTATGATGGATGAGTTTGGGTTGAAGCTGCATATGTATAAGGGACTGAAGTTGGAAGATAAGGCTATCTGCTTCCAACATTTTCTCGCCGGTGACGATGATGCAGAGTGCAATAATACATATCTTGAGCTGTGACTTTTTCATTAACAAGGTCTCGTGTTGGCCACAGTGAAACTGCTTCACCCTTCTGTATGCAACCTGAGATGTTCAGAATGTGAATGAGGGTTCTTATTTTTGATTGCCAAATAGACAGATTCTTGTCTGATTGGTGTATATTACAGCATTCATGCCTTTAACCCTTTGAAATCCAATTGTCTAAATGGGAGAGACGATTCCTTTAAAATCTATCAGATAGTTTAGGGGTGAGAAAAAGGCTGAACAACCAGAAATAGGGGAGGTCTTTTGCTCTCACTGGTTGTGCGCAAGAAAGAATGTCACAGTCCACAAGACAAAAGAATTAAGCAAAGCTTCTAGCATGGCTTCCCCAAGCTGGCATTCTCCAGGTGTTTTGGCCTACAGCTCCCATCATTCCCACATTGTCCATGGTGACTGGGATTGCTGGTAGTTGTAGTCCAAAACATCTGTAGGCCACCAGGCTGAGGAAAGCTTCTTAAGATTATAAGAGCCTTGCAGGATCAGGCCAAGGGACCATTCACTCCAATGTTCAGTTCACTCATCAGCCAACCAGTTACCCACGCGAGGGACATAAGTGCAACTACACCCTCCCACCCATGTTCCCCAGCAACTGGAGCATCTGCTGCACTATTAAAGGTGCAGGAGCTCTTTGCATCACGTGATCCCTGCCAGACTAGAGAACATTTGAAAGCCACTGAATAAGTCTAATGTTTGCCCCTGCCTATTTTGATTCCTTCCTGCTGAATAGGTAATTTCTTCTTTGCAGAAGAGGCATATTTTGATCACATTTAACCTGCATCTGTTTCTGCATTAGCCTAGCAATGTCTAAAGGACCTTCAGTAAGGGTAGACTCCAGGGATGGGGACGAAGTTCATTCATTCCACACGTTCATGCAAAGTTGCGGTGCAATCCAGTCGGGCTGCCCATAGACCTCTGACCTCTGAGGATTCAGGGCAGTCTATTCAGAATGGGAGCAGTTCAGAAATGAAGCTCTTCAGAGCAGCTAGTCAACTGTGGCATCATGACTGTTTGGCCATGAAAGTCCCTGCGTGACTTTGGGCCAGTCATGGACTCCCAGTCTAGCCTTGCTGTTAGGATAAAATGGAGAGGAGGCCCTTCCAAGAGGAAGAAAGGGAGAATATGAATGCAGTTATAAATGCAACATGACCGCACCAGCAACAGTGGTAACTGCAGCGCTTTGTCAGCGGATGGAGAATGGGGCAGGCACCACTGGGATATGTGGTATCCCATCAGTTCTGCTCTCCTTTCCTCTCCTCTCCTTCTTGCCTTCTGGGAACCCTCCCTCTCCAAAGTCCCTCCTGGAACCTTATAGGTAAAGTCAGTGTGCTTCTTTCTGGGCAGGCTACAAGAGGGAGGAGGACACTCCAGGTGTGGATGCCCGTTCAAGACAAGAAGGAACTGGAATCTGGAACTGCTTGTTCCACACCAGAATTCAGTCTTCGAAAAGTCTTAGTACCTTTTAGATGCTGTCTAGGGCTCAGGGGGCCCCATCACTGAATTATGTGTTTCCAAAGCACTATGTCAACACAAACTCCATTATCCTTCAAAATTCAAATTTCTCCAAATTTTGCAAAGGAATTGCCCAGTCAAAAATACATATATTCAGGAAAATATTGTTTAACTTTCCCTAAAATGCACTGTTTTAGGAAATGTGCTTGGGGAAAAGTATATATCATGCAAAAAGGCATACAAAAATGCCTGTATTTTAAAAATGTGTACAAAATGGCTTATGAATGTTCATGTAAACTTTTAAGAAAAATTTTCAGCATTCAAGATGACTTCAACTTAAGCTTGGAAAAATTAGAAGTTGAAAGAAACCTGAATTGACAGATAGATCTGTCCCCTATGTAGTAGATCCAGATTTATTTATTTATTTATTTATTTAGGAGGCTTCTATGCCGCCCCATCGCCGAAGCCTCGGGGCAGCTCACAATAATAGATAAATAAACAAGATTTGCTTCCTCTCCGAGGCCTGTGCTGTGCAGAAATACACCTGGTGATGGCCACGTGTTTCTGGACATCCAGGTGTGAAACTGGATGCCGGAGCTGGATGTGAACTGATTATCTAAGGGAAATGCAACCATTTCCATGGTAGGTTAGAGCAAACATCCATCAGAGAATATTCCATGCTATGTCATATGCTCTAAATATCCATCCTCTAATCAGATAATACATTTAAGGGACTGGGTTTTTTCCACTGGTGATTGTTGTCATTCTTGAGGCACCTCCATATTATCTGCATGGCCTTATTATAATATTTACTGTTTATCAGCTGATTCATTATACAAACAATTCAGCTCACTGACAGCTTCCCTGGGTTCACACTCCCTTATTATTATAATTTCTGTGCATAAGGAGAGTTTCCAACATATTACGTATGCATCTAATGCTCTGACCATCAAAGCACATGTTCTTTCTCTCATTTCGCTAATGTTAATTGCATTTAAATTGAAGCCAAAATTACTTTTTTGAAGGTAAATTGATGTGGCCAATACCAACATTTATAAATTAAATGCCCATCATTGTGCTGAATCTTCTGTACAGCCATTTTCTTTTTCAAGGAGATTGTTCAGCCAAATCATAACTGACAGGAAGAGAGTTGCATTTTCTGATGCTTGATAAAAACCACTAAAACAAAAATGAGCTGAGGAGCTCCTTCAGGTGGCTTCCACCTCATCACCTTATGAACATTCTTGTCTTGTAAAGCAAGTCATCTCAAATTTTTCCAAGACTGTGTGAGACCTGGAACCTGAGATGGCAGGGTTCTGTCCAAAACTGGGGCAATTCTCTTCTCACAAGGACAAAGCTGTCTGTTGCTCCATATATACTACTAATTTATTTATCATTGTCTGCTGAAGCAGCCCAAAGCCGCCCTAAGCAGATTACAATCCATAAAGCATATAATAGCAATAAAAAGAGTAATTGAAAGTACTATATACAGGCAACAATAAAGGAAAGCAGCGGAGGACACATTAATTTAAAACTATTCATATTAACACAGCTTTAAAATTATGCAGATAAAATCAATTATTACAATGCCTAGAGAATAAAACAGTTTTTGCCTGTCACCAAAAAGATTGTAGCGAGGGTGCCAGGCAAACTTCTTTTGAGAGGCTGTTCCACAAGTGGGGAGCAAGTGCTGAGAAGGCCCCCTTCTATTAGCTTTCCTCCTTACTTCCTTGGGGGATGGCTCATTCAGAAGGGCCTCCAAAACAGATCTTAGGGTTTTGGAGTAGGTACCTATGGGAGCAGGCAGTCCTTCAACTACCCTGGTCCCAAACTGTTTAGGCCTTTCTATGTTAGAGCGGGGCCTGGAACTCAACTGGTAACTGGTGAAGTATTGTTGTCACATGGGTGTGTGTTCCTGCTCACATCAACAGTTGTGCTGCCCTATTTTGTACCAGTTGAAGTCTCCGGACTGCCATCTAGGGCAGCCCCACGTAGAGTGCACCACAGTAGTCCACTTGAACGGTTACCAGAGCATGGTGACTGTGTCTAGACTCTGTCTGTCCAGGTAGGACCGTATTTGATAAATCAACCACAGCTGAAGAAGAAGGCACTGCTGGCCACCAGGTCTACCTGAAAGCAGTAGTGGAGGTCAAGCAGTAGTGGAGGTCCCAGGTCCAGGAACTGGGCAACAAGAGTGGTGTCCTCTTGCTCTTGTGCCCACACTGTGGGCTTCCCAAGACACACAACTGGCAGCAGTAGGAACACAATGCTGAACCGGAGGGAGCTTTGGTCTAGCCCAGCATGGCTTGCCTTCTTCTTCCACCCCTTGAATCATACATTTGTATCTTCTTCTCACCTCAGTGCACAAAAGAGAGGCACATCGCCCTCTGTTGAGGTGACTCATCCTGTGTGGTCAGGGAATATCTGTTATCTAATAGAGAGAAAGAAAAGCTATATTACCTAAGTAGACTGAGAATATCTATTTTCTGTTCTATTGTCCTTATTGGTTTTATTGAGGAGACAATCTAATATAGCTGACTTGTGGCAGTACATGGAGAAGAGAAAGGACTATAGCTCAACACAGGGAGCATCGCATGCCAACTATAGAAACATAGAATATAGAAACAGAGCGAGTCAAAAGGGGTCTCCCAGGCCATCTATTCTGACCCCAGGCTCCAGCCAGTTCTACTCATGACATGCCTACCATGTGCATTCCAGCCTATCCTTAAACAGCCCCACCAATGGGGCTTCAACCACCTCCTGTGGAAGCCTATTTCATACCCTGGGGTCCTAACCATCAAGAAGTACTTCCTGGCATCCACCTTGATTCTTGGTTCCCTGAGCTTTGCTCCATTGGAACGCGACCTGCCCTTATCTGCGGGGGGGGGGGGGCACAGGCCACCTCTGCTTCTGCCTCCTGTTCAGGATATGTGTGGTGGGAAAGACCCAGTGGAGTTCCACAAGATCCCATGCCAGTGGAGAACCACCCGCAGTCAACGCAGAGTGGAGTGCTTCAGCGTTCGTTCCATTCACAGGCCACCTATACATACCCCATGAGAGCCAGAAATGGGAAAGAGCTACAGAATGAGCCATTTTAAAATGGCTCCCAGAGCTGCTGTGGAGTGCAGCCCAAAGGGTCAAAATTAGAGAAGGCACGTGTTGCCATCCCTGCAGTCGGTACTTCTAAATTGGATGGACCCCCACTTTGAGCTGATGTATAGCAGTTTTCTACCTGAACCATATGTGGCATTAGCAGACACAGGAATACAGGAAGCTGCTTCTTTATGAACCGGCCCACTGGTCCAAACACCTCCATCTTTGTCTCTTCTTTGTCTAGGAATCTCTCCTGTGGAATCTGCAATAGACCAGCTGTCCCCAGTCACATTGATTCCATGGATCTGCAGACCATTTCTATTGTTTTACACACAGCTGATGTTAGAAACCTATAGAAAATAGCAAACCAACAAAAAATATGCATTTCCCCATAGGTTAAAGCATAAGAATCACATTTTGAGGGGATCTGCACATTTTGGGGAGTGCAAGTTTATAGCAGCACATCCTTCTGCAAATTTTGTGCCGAATCCAGCTCCATCATTGTACAGAAGATGGAATGAAAGGTACCTGATAACCCACCAAATGGTGCTGGAATTGATTTTATGTTATACATTCCTAACCTAAGGCAATCACCATGGTTCCCTTTGATCTAAGTCAGAAATCACAACAGGGATTCCCCCACATTCCATTTTTCCTCCCCCTGCAGGAGGAATCCCCTCTGATGTGGGAGAGGGACTGTGCCAGGACCAAAAAAGTCAACCACACTCACTGATCTGGTTTGTTCTACAGGGAGTTTGATGGGAGCATCCACCCACCACCAGGAAAAAAGTTCTGCATCTCTGGCCAAGACCATGTGCCTACTTTGCTTCTGGTCCTTCAGGCTCCCCGTCCAGACATATATGTGCACACACAGGGGAACACGAATGAATGTCAAGCAAGGAGGGTGAATTATCATGCTGGTCAAAGAACCATCATCTTCTGAACCCATTGTCTCCCTTCAGAATTCCAAGCATAAGTGGATTAGTCTGTTTCTAAAGCAAGCTGCTTTATGCTGTTTACCTTGCTAATCCTCATGGCATAGATTGACTGGAGCTTAAATCCAGGTCTTCTTGATATATACCCTCTGGACTCAACTGACACAATCATAAGGACTAGTAACTTAATGTTTTTGTTTTCTCTCTGCAGAATCATTGAAGACAATGAGACTTGCCAAACCCTGAATAGTAAACTGTAAGTGTGACTAATCAAGGGATAAACATGTATTTTGGTTTTGTCCAAGTGCAAAGATGCTTCTTGTCAAAGACTCTTTTGTGTTTAAATAAGAAAAAGGTAGATGTTGGTCTTGGGTTACAACTTGGTCTCAATTTTAATTTGATCACACAGATAATAAACAGGCTGAAGAAGGAAGTCCAGGGTCCTGACGTGGCTACTCGCAGCCACTGGACTGGCTATCCATTTCATGGTTTGGCCTTCAAACTTCCAGTTCGTGCTGAGCCTCCGCATCCTAACTGACACTTCCACAATTTCTGCACAGTTCTTCCCTGACTGTTGCCCAAACTCTGTCAAGTGGTTCCCTACTGACCCCCCATGACCTTACTTCTGAATGTGCAATTTCCCTACGTATGGGCCTTGTTTCCACACCCACTCCAGACCAGCCACTAGATGCAACAACAGTGCATCTTGCATTTATAATCCTGTTCAAGGTATGAAAGTATAATCCTCTGCACATGGTAGGCATGTCATGAATGGAGCCAACTGCAGTGGGGGGTCAGACTAGATGACCTTGGAGCCCCTGTCTGACTCGCTCTGTTTCTATGTTTCAAGGGAAGGTTAAAAGCAAGTCAATCCCTCAGCCTATCAGATTAGCATGAAAAGTGTCCTTCCCAGCCTCTACTAGATTACCAACCAGTGCCTTGGGCTCCCCAGGAAGGGTGTGACTGTTTGCCCAGCCTTCCCTGAGACAATGACAGGCCATGTGGGCAAAGCCTTGTCCAGCCCTGCTATGCTTTTTATCTCATGAGAAGCAATTCTGCATGGAGTTTCCCTCCCCAGATTTCATAATGGCCCGATTCCTGGCCAGTACAGGAGTTTCTCCTCCTTCCCTCCGTCATCTCCCCAAAGATCCCAGTTGGGGGGGTGGGCTTCTCTTGAACTTCAGGGCTGGATCAACAGGTGGCCACAGAGCCAGGGGGGTTCACCTTCTCCTAGGGAGAAAGACACTTTCTCTGCAAACAGTGGAGGTTCCAAGGTCTATCTTACTTTAGATACTGGCAATTTTATACCAAAAGATCTGAGAACTCCGGCTTCCTGAGGATGCAAAGCATTTGTTATCTGCAGTCCCTAAGCTCACCTAACAAAATTATGTCCCCCAGGATTCTCCGAGGGAATAAGTACTCAACAGGTTTGAGTACAAGTGGCCTTATATTAAATCCTCTGAGTACCGATTGTCCACAGTGGTGTACTGGCATTAATTCTAAATTATGGCTGCTGATGAGTTGCAGAATTGCCTCCCCAGGCTGTATGAGTCCAGAGAGAAAGGAACATCCACAGTATTTCATCCCTGTAATCTCTTTGTAATAATTCAGGCTGCAAAATGATTGGTCTGGAAGAGATGTGATTTCTCAGGGTAGCTGGATGACCAGTGGATTGGTGGAGGCAGGTGGAAGAGGCAGGGTTCTGGGCTTCGTGTGTTGCAGCAAATTGAACAGAGAGGAGAGGAGAAGGAAAAGACTTGGTCTTATCTTGCTTTTGCTGTGATGGGTTTCCTGGGGTGTTATAAAACATTTTAACTCTTTGCTGAACTGGCCAAGGATGCAAAACAGAGCACTTAGCAAAAGTTCGCCTGTGCAATGAGCCAGTTACACGGCTTCAGATGTTGGGTTAATTAATGAAGGGCAAGGCAGGCAGCAAACGGCCTAACAAAGGAATGGACAAATTATGAAATCTGTTTTTTATTCCATGATTTATTTATTATATTTATTTATTTTTGTATTTGCATTTCACTTTTTTCTGCAAGGAACCTAAAAAAGCATTCTTGATCTTCCTCTTCTCCATTTTATCCTCACAACAACCCTGAGAGGTACTAGGTCAGTAATTGAGTATTATGGACTCTCCAAAGTTACTCACTGAGCTTTATGGAAGAGAAAAGTTCTCCTAAAGTCCAACACTTTATGCCAGCACAAATATTTTTAGATCTTTATTTTTATGGTAGACTGAAGGCTCCAGAAAGTGTTGCTTTTGGCAAACCTTTTGCAGAAGTCCACCTATGAGAAGTTACTGTTGCAGGTGGTTCTACAGGTCCAAGGAGATTTGGATTTAAATTTTCTGTAACAGCTGTGCTTCCTCACCTACTCCACAGCAATTCCCAGGCTCTCTCTTGGCCCTCCAACCATCATCTTGTTAAGTTATGGCCCTAAGGAAAACACCTTGGAGGGTTGGCTAGGTCCAGGGTATCACAAGTCTGCCTTGGAGTGTGTTAATGCTGGAAAAGTGGCTTTTCTGGTGATACTAGAAACAGCTGAATTTCTCTTAAAGCAGAGCATTTAACTAAGGTCATAAGGACTCTTAGACAACAGAAGCATTTAAACATCCATAAGAAAATAGTAAGAAATTCATCTAAATTCATTTTTTTAGCAGGGATTATCCAGTTTGTAGCTTCCAAACTAAGCACAGACAAAGACACAATCTGTGATCAAAGTCCACACATTTGCACTGTGATTTGCAGAAGGGAAAAAAAAATCAGCAGCATGCATTGATCAATGTTTATTAAAAATGCATGCTCTGAAAAATGTTCACAAATATGCTTTAATCAATGGGAAAATAATAAAGTGCATGGGGAATTTGCATGGATTTTTATACAAAAACAAAGCACACAAACTGATGGACTAAGACTGGAACAAGCTTTGAGATGGAATGTGGAGAACTTCAGCAACCTCGAGCTTTAGAGCTTCACACACCCCTGGCCCTATCTGAGATTTGTAAAAAGCCTATGAGGCCTCTGAAGGAAGGAGATGCAGCCGAGCTAAGTGCCTGAATTATGGCACGCTCTTTACCAGTAGTCTATTTTCGTTCTGGCTGTAAGTTTCCATGCTGAAGCAAGATGGCATGGCCTGTTATACCCAGAACTCGCTCATCCATGGGCTGATGGTTCAGCTTTCATTTCACAGTGCCCACTGCCCTGGCAGCAAATGTCTGTTGCCAGTGAAGCTGAACTGAAATTTCTACCACAGCTGAGTTAGTCAGCACGGCTGCCAGACGCTTCGTATGCCTGTCCTGTCTGGGTGTCTGGGTTTGTTTTGTAGCGATTGTCATATTTTGCTTCTTCTCAAATCCAAGCGTGATGTGAATTGCATCACATTTCAGGATGTCTCATCCAAGCGGCCTTGTGTGCACTTCTGAAAGCGATTGGTCAGGCTTTCCCCGGGAGGTCTCAGCAATTGCTGAGTTTCTCTCTCACTGAATTCCCTTGGTTATTTGGACTGGACCCAGGGGTGCGGCCGGTGAAAGGTCTTCCCCCCTCCCTTGCCGCAATGCTCGATAGCGCCGGGGACAGGAGGCTATTGGCCAGGGTGGGACTCCTGCTTTGCAAGCTGCAGGTGCCAGGTTCAGCCCCTGGCTTCTCCAGCTCTACCACAAGCAGGCAGCAAGTGATGAGCAGGGAGGGGGACCCCTGCCATGGGACCATGGCATGCCAATGCCAGGTTCAGTAGGATATATTAAGCAACGGGGACAAATGGTCTAAGATGGTACAAGGCAGCTTCCTATGCCATTAGTGCTTTTGCATACTGCCCTCCTTAGCCACCTAACACACGTCAGGCTGAAGCAAACATTATGTTAAAAACTGTTTGTTTACTGTTTGTTTACTCTAATACAAAATAATATAGGTCAGGAATTAACTCTTCCCCACTCTATAGTTCCAAGCTAGACTGGTATCCCTTAGTTTGCCATTTAAACTGCCAAATAATGATCCATTCGTGGATCCAGATCAGAGCACAGTTGTGGTCCTTGTGCTTATACCAGAGTAAAAGTACACAAAGGATTTAACTCTTTGTGGAAGGTCTGGTCCTAAGTCGTGCTCACTTGCAATGGCAGTGGGAACCAGACGTTTAGCATCAGCTTTTGCATTTTTGAACTTTGTAGAATGCCTCCCCCAGCATTTTTCTGCTTTCTTGACCTGTAGCCCAGTCCTAGTCAAGATGGGTCAGATGGGCTTTGCTTCATGCTCTCTTTTCCTAGGTCCGTATCCTGGGCCTCATGCCAAATTTTGAGCCTCCTTCATCCAGAAAAAAGTGAATTAAGATGTGTTGCATCCCAGATGCTGACATAGAAAATTAAGATGTGTTCATCTTCATCTTTAAACTCCCTTATCTAAAAAGAGAAGAAATCCTTGGGCAACCTCAAGAAATTTCTAGATTTTCCCTGGCAAATTACACCTATTGGGATGTAATTATAACAAATGCTCTGATGCTACACTTAATTACAAAATGGATGAATGCACAAAATGCTATTTTTTTTTCCAGCATATTAAGGACCTCCCAGAGATCCTACTGCACAATGCTTGTGTCAACATACAAAATCATTAAGAAACCTTTACTTTTCATCTTGATTTATCTCACCATGCCAGGAATGAACAGATTGTTAGCAGTTTCCTTTTTAAAAAACATTTCTCCAACAAAGTTTTCACTTTGCTTAGTCTTCTTTTGGCTGTGATCATCATGGAAAACATCACCCCAGCAATGTTATTACCTTTCTGCCAATATTTCAGCTTGGTTGCCCTCCCAACCGAGCCTTAGGTTTATTGATATTTTAAACTTCAGATAGCAGGGCAGTGCCTCTAAAGTATTGCTGGGAGATCAGACGGTTATTAAAGGAACAACTAAATATTGTCTGCAGCACTTGATCTCCTAAACTACTGTGGCTACAAGCAAGTGGGTAAGATGGGGCACAAAGCTCTCTGCGCTCTGAGGAAATCAAACCGCAGCATTGCGGGCAAGCCAGATAAAGGGATTCTGGCACAATTAGTCTAATCACTGATAATGGAGGAGGAACCAGGCTTCAGCCCTAATGAAGTATTACATTATGGGCTAATATGTGAATCAGAACAGCTATCTTTCAGATTCTACACATCCCCACATTTTATAATGCAACAATTGGCTCAAAAATTGCCTTCAAAATATGTATATTAGGGCAAGTTGCATCCAAACATGTATATATTAGGGAAAGCTGCACACAGCTTGTATACCATCCTTCCTACGGAAGGTATTTTCAGTGTGCTTGTCATTCCCTGCCCACACTTGTACATGGGTTCTTCAGCTGAGAACATCTGAAGAACATTTTTGGTGACAGCTTTTTCATTGTTGTTGTTGTTTGCTTTGTTTTTTAAAGCAGGGAAAATGCAGTATTACTTTAAAAGTGGACAAAAATACTTTTTCCACATCTGGATTTCTATAATTTCATTATACCACTGTGCCTTCTGGAGATATGTAGCAAAAAACTCAGAAAGAAAATGCTCTTCACATAGTGCTCAGATCTTAATCCTGCAGCAACACTGGAAGTAGATACAACAGATTTGCATAGAAAAGCCATTTTTAGGGAAAACTGTATCTGAAAAAGTATGTGAATTCTTATGTAATTGTTTCTTTTGATACTTCCGAAACTGATGCAGAATCTTAAATGTATTGCTTTAGGACTGAATGGCACAGACTGAAAAGTAGCTAGCAAAATAGGAATGAGATTAGGTCCTAGGTTTTGTGGAGAAGGTGCTTGAAAAGAAGGTGCTTGAGAGGACGATTGAATGAGCAAAGCATCTGGATATTGGTGCCAGTGAAATCCATGCTTTTTAAGACGGTAGTGTGGAGTTAGGGAGCAAAACCTCAACTCAACACATTCAGCAAGTCCCTTATTCAAGTCTTTTTTTAAAGGTAGGAGATCCCCACATCTTCCAGGTAAGAGGAATGTTTGTTTCTAAATGGGTTAAGCTGTGAAAGGGCTGAGGAACTGCAAATCCAGGCACCAAATCCAGCCTTCCTGAGCTCTCCATGTGACCTCGGGAGTTCCCAAAACAGCCATTCCCCATCCCCTGGCTACACCCCCTTGCCCAGTCATTAATCGCTTACTGGATTCCCAAAGGCAGAAATGCCACTCCCAAAGACTTATCTTAGTCAGTGTTTTCCACCAGACGTGGACAAAATGTAAACCAGGCTGAACATGGGGGCTCGTCACTTCCTAATCCTAATTCAGGCATTTTAAAACAGCCTTTCTGAGATCTATGGCGCTTTCAGCATGAAGCTCTGGAGACGGGGCACACTAGATTGCCTCAGTAAATGAATCCTTTGCCTTTGCCATAGAACCAACTGCATCGAAGTAGTCCTTCATGCCTAATAGCTTGCAGGAATGCCAGGCAGAGATTCAAATTGTCTGTCAGTTGTTTAGTTTGGAGGGAGTTGAGTGATTTTGCTGTCCCCAAGGAATCCTCTTCCACCATGTAGAATAGAATGGAAAGGGTCTGCAAATACCAGTAAAAAGTCCCTTGAGGACTTATCTGTGTAATAGCTTGACTTGGAATGGAAGTTTCTTTCATGTTTTCCCCAATTTATCTGGCTTGCTAGGAGTGAGCAATGGCAGTGTGCGACATGAACTTGTGTGCATAAAAATTGTGGCAATTCATCAAGTATATCTGTATATTACTTAAATATAAATTCGCATTGCTTTCCTGACAAAATGCAATGGTTCCTACAAAACTGCTTAATAGGAATCGCCAAAAGTGCTGTGCCTTGTGGAACTAATTTCGAAATGGGTTTGATCAGACAAATGGATTGCTTCAAAAGCAAGCAAATATAAAAACACAACATAAATATGCCATGGATAGAGGGACAAAGAGATAGATACCTGCACACAGGCAGCCAAATCTTTCGGGCTAGCTGATTATGGTCTCTGGTCTAGACACAAAAAGCATCAAAGATGGTCCAATCCGCCTACATACCTTCCATGCCAGTTTCCCATATACTTTGCCATAACCCTGTTCTGACCAAATCTGTCATTTAAACACACGCAAAGAGATAATTTGCATGGTTCTCCTAATTTAATTTTCATCCACATCTTTCCCTAATATACCTGTTTTTGCATGCAACTTTTTCTAATGGCAGTCTCATAAGGTGTTGCTTCTGCAGGGCTTGGGGGACAAAAATTCATCCCAATCCTAATCCAAGGTAGCTCACATATACCTAAAAAAGATATTATTTTCTCTAGATGATGAGTAATCCAGAGTCATTTTGGAAATCTGGCAGGCTGGATTGGGAGACTAGATGGGCCAGAATTGACCTGTAGACCTGAGGTTTGACACTAAACTATGCTTTAGCAAGATGCAAACAAGGCTTGCCTCCCTGTCTCCCCACCTTCAGCCAGGGTCACAGGCACCCACCACTCTCTGCTTGGGAAACTATCTTTCATTATGCACAGCTTGCAATGTCATTGAAACCTGCCAAACTATGCTTATCCTTAACTATGTTTCATTTCAAACAAGCCTATTTCAAATCATGGTTTCTGATCCTGGCACATTTAAACTAACCACAGTTTAATCACTGTTCCAGGCTCAGGCAACATGGCAAACTATGGCTTACCAAAGATGGAACCATGCAAAATGCTCAAAGCCATGTGACCTGGATGGAGGAAAGGCATGTCTAAACAAAATTAAGCATAATTTTCAGAAAGAGGCATTGATTGCTCTCACTCTGAAATTAAAAATATCTATCCATTTATATGCCTTCCTAAGGTAAAGGTTTTCCCATGACATTAAAGTCCAGTCATGACTGCCTCTAGGGGGCGGTGCTCATCTCCATTTCCTAGCCGAGGGAGCCAGCGTTTGTCCACAGACAGTCTCCGTGGTCATGTGGTCGGCATGACTAAACACTGAAGAGCACGGAACGCTGTTACCTGCCCACCGAAGTGGTACCTTTTCATCTATCTGCCTTTGCATGCTTTTGAACTGCAAGGTTGGCAGGAGCTGGGACAGAGTACGGGAGCTCACCCCGTCTGCGGGTTCAACCTGTCGACCTTTCGATCAACCAGCCCAGCAGCTCAGCGGTTTAACCCACTGCGCCACCGCATCCCTCCTATAGGCGTTCCCACAACCAATCCTTTATCTCTTTCTCCCTGTCTCCTCTTGTTCCCTCTCATTACCGTTTTCCTAACGATAAAGTTTGCAATGGTTTGTGGCATAGATGTTTGGGTAGACCCTGCTGCATGCAACAGCAGCATTATTATTCAGTGGTGTAAAAGACTTCTCCAACAGCTTGGTCATTTCACATGGTTGACTGCCAAACGGCATAAGAGTTTCTATCTGGTAGTTCTTACAGGAAGGATCTTGGTCTGTGGCTATCGTAAGAAAGGTAGGGACCTTCATGAGAACACAAGCATAGCCCTGCTGGGTCAAACCAGTGTCCAGCTAGCCAGGCATTCTGTTCTCACCATGGATCTTCACACGGTTGCCCACAGTTTCCCTTTTGTTTGTGTTTTGCCCTAGCTTTCCTAAATAATTACATGAATATTTGTTGTAATGTTAAATGTGCCAACTGATTTATAACACAGATGAGATTCTGAAAAGCATCTTTATGGAAGAGATGCGCAGGAAACAGAAAGAAAACAGATGTTCTGTGAGATTATGACCATTTCTCTCCCAGATGTAGAGTAGACTGTTTGAGGTATCTCTCAAGAATCAGAACATAAAATAGAAAGGGGGGGAAAAAACCTCCTGTCAGGATAACAGTGCATTTTTCTTCTAACAAAAGTCGTTGTAGTTCTTGATTTTCCCCCCACGTCTTAACAATGAGATTCATCCAACTAGAGAACAACTTTATTAAACATTATAGCACTACAGGGAGAAATAGAATGGGTGATCGCTTACATGATAATAGAACAGGATAACATATGGGTTTAGTCACTCAGCTAAATCTTAAAACTCTGTGTTGTAATCTAATGCTTTTCTCCATGGTTTGGATGCATGTGCGGCTTGTGCATGGTAAAGACCTTCAGTGTTTATTAAAATAATGAGGTGGAACATGCCAATGACTAGCAGTTTGGAACAGAGTTAAATCAAAGTGAGCAGCATAATCGTAACTTGCAGGCCCAGTTCAGGTCTAATGATCTTAGACCATTCCAGGATGTTCGACCAGGCTGAAAACAAACGTCTTCAGCTTAAGAGGCAGAAAAGGGGCTGCACCCTGCTCACCTTGTTCTTTCTCTTCCACAGGCAGTGTCAGGGCTGTTGGGGCTGGTTTTCTGTACCACCAGGCAAAGCACCGCATTACCAAAGCCAAGCATGCATTTTCAAATGAATGCATCACTCGTATAGCAAGCGTATTGGAAAGACTATTATTAAAAACAGCATCAGACACCAAATGCTAGCTGCCTCAACCCTGATGAGATTGTTTTTAATACTGGTTTTGCGGCAGGACCATTGGCGTTGCCAGCAGATAGTTTGAGGAAAGAACATGACTTTAGAAGTCTCAGGTATCTCTTCCTCTTAGAAATAGGGATGGACAAATATGCCAGTCTGGATTGTCCCAGTTTATTTTTCCAGTCTTAAATTTGGGTTGTCTCAGACTTTGGAGGATTTCTCCAGTGTTAAGTTTGATTCATCCTGAATACTGAGAAGTTCAAAAAGTTCATATAAAAGAGTAATTATTTACTGCACAGTTTTCCTAATACATGCATTTTTGCTTAGTATACCCATTTTTGCAATCAATTTTCTGCCTGTGCTGTGTTTTGAGTGTTACCTTTGCTAATCTAAATATTTCAGTGCATTTTTGTTGGAGGTCTTCTCTGCAAAATTCAGGGAAGTACAACTGAATTTTGGTCTACATAGTAGTCAATCAGGGGAAATTAGGTAAATTCACATCAAAATGCAAACAAGACCATTTTTCTGCTGAGAGTTCAGGTAGATCTCACCAGCAGGAGGAAAGCAGATAAGGTTGAGTTTTTGAGGTTACCTGGTTACTATGAAAGAACCTAAAAGCAATGCAATTTTTGTAATGCTTATTTACCTTCCTTGAATTTTCTAGCATTTGCTTCTTACCAATCCCATGGGTAGATGCTAATTGTGAATTACCAGAGATTTCGCTGTGCTTCCAGTAGAACATCCTTTGATCAAGGGAACTCTTGTGTGATGGCTTATTAGAGCTATGGGACATCAAAGAAACTGTTCAATCAATGAACCGGGAAGTCAGAAAATTTGCCTTTGCTTTTTCCAGCCCAAGCTTGTCTGATCCATCTAGCATCAGATTTCCAGAGTCATGGTCTGGAGAGTTTCTAAGCCTGCCACCTGAGGTTGGCAATGTTAGAGAGATCCAGAACAGACTCAGATGAGCCTGAATTCATAAGAAACTGACTTAGAGATTCTTCAGTGAAGCATCTTGTCCCCAGATTTAAGAACCATTTAAAAATATGCAATTTTATGCAAAGTTAGTTATCAAAAGTACATAAAATACAAGGATAAAAAATGTGTATTTCCCCACCATAAACATTTTGATAACTAAATTTGCACGTATTCAGGAGCGTGAATCACTGCAATTCAGAATGTGTACAAATGAATGCAAATGCATTTTGCACAGAATCCAATCCCATCTATGGACAGATATGGAACAGAGGGTTTCTGACCATCTGTGACATAGATAGAATGCATTTTATAATGTCCATACATCCCTACCTCTTATAAGCTGGATATGCTGGGGAATAAACCTGCAACCATACCCCAGGCAGCTATTTTTCCCCAAGCCTTGCACATGGCAACCCTAGAGGAACATCTGAAAAGACCTGCTAGATCTGATTAAGATTCCATCCTGCATCCTTTCCAGCATGGAGGAATGAATGCAGATTGATACCCAGATTAACAGCATTACATGTGAAAAGGGCATTGTGAGTTTACTAAACCATGAGCTGCATGTCAGTCAGCATGTAATTGAGTGCATGTAATAAAACCTACTTCCATTCTAGGTCACAACAACATATATAAAGAAATACTACTGCTCACTTCTGCCTGGCTTAAACCTCACTTGGAGTGCTGTACTCAACTCTGGGCACCATATTCTGTGAAGATGGGTTCAAGGAGTTGGTTATATTTAGCCTGGAGAAGAGACCATTTAGAGGCAACATGGTGACCATCTTCAAGGGCTGTCCCAGGGAAGATGGAGCAAATCCATTTTCTGTTTCTTCAGAGGGTACCACCCAAAAAATGGGCTCAATTACAAGAGAATAGACTGGACCAAGTCTCTGGAAGAATGCCTTGATGGTGGAAGCAGTTTCACAGAGGAAGGGACTTCCCTGAAAGGCAGTGAACTCCATTTTATTAGAAGTTTTACACAGAGGCTGGATGCCCACGTAACAGGGCTGCTATAGCAATGAATTTCACGCACCAGCGGTGGGATGGACTAGATGACCTTTGAGCTACCATCAAACTCTATGATACTATGTTTCCAATCATGGCCAGCAGGTTGCCCATAAGGGCAGCATGTGTGCAAGGATCCACCTCTGTTCATTGTTCTCAGCATCACATTATTTGGGATGTAATACTTCTGAAGATGAAGATTCTATTTAGCAATCATAACTGGCAGTCATTGATTGGCATATTTTTGGTGAATTTGCTAAACTGAAGATATCAGGTATTGAAGCTGGAACTTCCTGGATGAAAAGCATCACCCATCTTTTTGTCCCTCCCCTTTTCCAAAAGAGGATGGTGCTGCAATCATTAATGCTACTTTTCCCATCCCATAAACAGAATTCCTATCAAAATATTAGGGAAACAAAAAGAGCACAGGACTGGTGTTTTATCATGTCCCAAGCAGTTGCTCTCTCTTTGCCTGCAAACCGCTGTCACACTGTGCAGACAGCCTGGGTTGTCAACAGCACCACCTTCTCCTGATCCATGAGCAATCAATTAACTAATTACAAAGGTTTGCCCTCAAGCTAAAATTGAATGCTTGACAATTATTGGCTCTTTCTTTCCAAACAAGCCACCAAAAAATCCTTGCTCTTTAAATAACCTTCCAAAAAAAGCTTCCCCGAGTTTTTTTTAACTTGCTTTCTAAGCTGAGACTCATTAGGAGGAGCATTAAACAAGCTTTGAAGGGAAACTGTCTCTCACTAATGGTTATAATTCATGCTTCAAAGCCAATGAGAAGGGGAAAGTTGGGTTGCAACCTGGATAGAGGGGAAGTTTGTTCTTCCCTTCCAAGAGGCATCCAAATCCACCAGATCCAAATCCACCAAGAAGGATCCAAATCCACAGCTGTTTCACATCCCAAATTGAAACAAACTGGGGACTCCTGGTTCTACATCAACTGTGACGACAGATGGACACATCTGCCAATTTTCATTTGCTCCGTTTCACATTTTTCCACTCCTCAGTTCATTCCTTCCCATTCTTTCGTTGGTTTGATACCACATACATGCATTTGCATGAATGTCCACATATATTTCTCCTAAAATTTTCTCCAAAACAATTTGCCTGACATCAGCAATAGGGCAGGTATACCTTTTTCATGAATACACACATTTCTGTGCAGTGTATTCAATAGATGTCCATTCTGTGTACATTTTCCCCAATATATCCATCGCTATGTGTGCTGTATGTCCAAAGGGCTACACTGCAAAATTCAGAAAAGTGAGAATACTGAAGAATTATTAGATTCCTGTTTACGTATTAATTTGAGTGGTGCTAATTTGGTACATTCTCATTGACATTAATGTCTCCTGCATCTCTAACTGTGAGTTTGCAGGCTTACATGCAGAGCTGGTTCCCATTGAATAAAGAGCTTCCAATAACTCATAATTGCTGCAAAGTGTCCCTGTTCTTGTCAGTAATAAACAGAAGTATCCTTTTTATACATGAAATACTGATCTACAGGATACAAACATGTGGGCTCTTTACATTTGAGCTTGAGCTTTTGGGGAAAGGAAGCATAAAATGCAAAACTGCTCTTACCTTGGTATTATAGCTAGATCCCAAACTCAGGAACATGGAATTCCATGGAGTCAGTGTGGCAGGGAGTGTTGGACTGAGACTTGAGAATCCAGGTTTGATTCCCCACTCAGCTATGAAGCTCACCTGGTGACTTTGGGATGGTCACTGACTCAGCCTATCCCACCTCACAGGGTTATTGTTGCAAGTATGAGATGGAGAACAGAAGACCTTTGTAAACCACTTTGAGTCCCTTGCAAGAGCAGGACAGGTGGGGTGTAAATCTGCTGTAATAATGCATGTGGTTATATTAGTGAAAATACCTGATGTATTTGCATTTGTCCTACAAACTAAAATCTCAAGCCAGGATAGTTGGAGGTTTTTATTTGTTTAAGCTTTTTTCTGTCCACTCTTCAAAGCAGCTTGCAAAGATCAGTAATATTGCAGTCCCTGGCCTCAGGCTTATAGGCTACAAGTCATGACAGGAAAAGAAAACATATGGGGAGGGAGGAGGAAAAAACAATTCAGTTGTCATGGAAATGATTTCAGGAAAAGAGGACCAGAAATGCTGATCTGTCAGCTGCTGGCCCTGCTTTTTCCAATCTTTTGAGCAGCCTGATGGAAAAGTTTGATGGAGCTGACTTCTCAAATAATGCAAAGGTAGTCTTCTAATTCCTCCTCTCCCTCTGCTGCAGCCTGACGGAATGGCTGCTGCCAGTTGGTGGTTGCTGGAGGGAAGAGTCTGAAGAGGGTGGCTGTGATTGCTATTAAAGATTCTTATAGGGCATTCCTGGTGGTGGCACTTTGATTTATTTATTTATTTATACAAATTTTTGGATACCATTCATTCAGCTAGCTCCCTGAACAGCTTGTTGTAGTTAGTCGCGAAGTCGTGTCCGACCCATCGCGACCCCATGGACAACATTCCTCCAGGCCTTCCTGTCCTCCACCATCCCCCGGAGTCCACTCAAGCTCACACTGAACAGGTTACACTCAATAAAATCCAAACATTTATGTTTGTGTGGCCTTTTAGGGTTTTGTTTTTGTTTTACCTAATTCAGTTGTTTTATCTTCCCTATATGATATAAGGATGGCATAAGAATACCTATAATAAAGAAATAATAAATGCAGGAAATATGTGGGGGTTGAAAGTGATGGTTTTCTGCTTGAAGTTTGAAATGGTACAGCCCTTTCACAAGATGTGGCTGCTTTTAATGTGGATCTGTTGAGGTGGTACAGACCCATGCCAGGATCACACCATCTCACCATGTTTTGGACAGAATTTTTGTACTCATTATGAAGATCTGAAGAGGAATTCTCCTTCATGATCTTGTAATATACAACAATGTTTGTACAGTCATTGTCTATGTTGTCAAAAATAATAATCATAATGAAAAAATAATCTATTGAAACAGGTTTAATTGTATTATCTATTAATGCCTCCAGGCTCTTTAAAAGGAAATAATTAAAACAATAGATTAGGTGGCTGCATGGCCAACATCCACAGTAAACAGTCGGGGCTGAAACAGGATACCTTCCTTTAGGCATTCTGTCTGAGATGAAAGGAAAAGTGCAGCATTTTAATTTCAAAAGAAGCAACTAAATGTGTTCTTTGTGAAAGTCAGTTTGACATTGCAAGGCATAAAGCCAGGAGGAGGGTGGAAGTTTTCAGCTGGGTCCAGCTGTGGCAGCCCCTAAAATTCAGGTAAACCCAATCAGAGGCAGCAGTCACCTGTCCTCACCTGGGGTTCTGGAGGTGCTGACTCCTCCCTTCCTGATATTCCAGCAGCCAATCAGAGGCGAGGCATCTGGGTCTGTGGCAGTCCCCTGCTGCGTTTCCCCCTGTAGCTCCATGCTCGAGTTTCCAAGTGATGCTGCAAGAAAAGGGCAGGTGCAAAAACCTTTGAGGCTAGTGGTAATAGTAGTATTTTGACATAAATATGATTGGACGAGACACATCCCCACAAATAACCACATGTTTCACCATAAAACAAACTCTCCACAGCTCTTACAGCCATTGCTGTGGCCCAGTGGAAAAGCATGCACTTTGGTGAAGCCCAAGCAGCCACATCACCCTAGTTATGCTACTGATAGGGAGTTAACCAGATGTGAACTTTTCCATGGAAGGACTGAGTGTACCATTCAGTTGTGAAACTTCAGATAAATTCCCGGGCTTTGGATTCTTTCATTCCACTTTGCACCAGGCTCTGGTTGGTAGATCTTGGGGTTCTTCTAAAGAACAAAGAAACACCCAGAAGAATGCACACTTTTGCCTTATATTACTTCAAAAATGAAATGATCTGCCCATAATTCCAACATATGCCACGTGGAAAGAATCGTCCTTATTAGATACTGTTCCCTCCTCTCCGTATTCCATCTGGAAATTAGAACAGATTGGTTGTTGCTATTCTGTGGGACTGCACACCCTCTCATGTCTCCAGATAATGGCAGAATGTTCATGCAAATGTTCATTTTATTCATTTTAAGGAAGTGTTGCCTCTGTGGCCAGAGATAGGCTTAAGATGCTTTAGGCTGCAGTTCCAATCAGCCCCAGCAAGAATGGTTGGGGTTAGGGTTGTCCAAAACATCCAAAGGCCATCAGGCTGTTTACCTTTGCTAGGGTCTGTTTATAGGACTTTCCGTTTCAGCATCCACTTAGAGATTCTGCTGTAAGTCCACCTGACCTGGCCAGTCCTCTGCTAGTTGGTTCCTAAGAGGTTGTTTTGAGAAGCAAAGTTTTGCTTTTGGTCTCAGTTTTGCTAGTAAGAAAGGGGCACTTCTAAGAAATGGGCATTTTTGGAAATCAACTGTGGGTTTTTGCTTTGAAGAGTCCATGCTCTGGGCAGGTCTGACCACAAGGTCCCCCTGCGGAAGACAAGTTGGGAAATTTATGAAAAACTGTGGAGCAAGAGTGTCCTCAAAGACTGCTTTTAGGGGGCATTTGAGGGCTGGCGTGGAGGTGAGGAAACAGGCGCTGGCATGATCCGGGGGGTCCTACACAACCTTGACCTCCTCCCCATATCCTCTGCAGCACATCAACTGGACTCCCAATATCAGCCATGTAAGTGTTTTGCTGTGACAGAGGAGCACAGAGAAGAGTTTCTAGAAGTAAATACTAAATTGGGTTCAATGAACTGCTCTGTGCATGCTCAGAGATTCCTTCTGGGTGTTGGTACTTCTGAAAAATGCTTTGGTCAATAAAGAAGGTTTTGCAAGAAAGGCCTGTGACTTTGAATGTGCAAAGGGAAGAGGCCCAGTGCGTGACACCTGGCATCAGAACAAACCACTTTCTAAACCATAACCAAGTTATCTGGCAAGTGGGAGTGGGTTACCTTTAGAGAATAGGGTAGTTTGATTTATCTATCTATTTATTATTTCAATTTTTAAGCTACTGCAATGGCCCATATCTGGGCTCTCAGCACAGCTCACATTGGAGAGATTTCATAATTATTACTCTGTTTACGGCTGAGTTTTCACAATTATGGAATGCTCCTCCTGCCAAAGCCCCCCTAGTCCAAACACTGCATCTTTCCAACACCAGATAAAGATTTCCTTTTATTTATTCCCAAATATTTGATGACAGATTGTGGGTTGTGTAATGCATTTGTTGAATCCTTTACAGTACTGACTGATGCATCAGCTGTGAATAGATAAATGCTGTAGTTATTTTGCATGCATTGCATTTTATTCCTACTATAAGTGGATAGCAGAGCAAACCATAACAGATTCAAATGAATGCAGCTTTTGGATCAGGTTTTTCTAAATCGTGTAGATTCCATGGTCTTGCAGACCAGGTTTTTCTAAAATGTTCAGGGGAATTTGCCTTAATTTATATTAGTGCAAGTGCACATGAACAATAATTTATTTAATTTCCCTTATATTAATAACAATATTAATTATTATGAATGTTAATTATTTCACATTAGCACAAGGAGTCCGAACAAATAAGGAACATAAGCAATGTAATCAATAATAAAAACAAAAATACATGGAAGCCATTGGAAAATTACTTTTTGCTGAAGCGTTTATTGAAGAAGCAGGTGCATACACAAATGCCTTCTGAAAGGAAGGAGCAGCTCAGTGGGAAATGATTGTATCCACATGGTTATCAGAGTGGTGAGTAACACACCCATCTAGGAACTACAGCTGGTAGGGATGAGCAAACTCCACTCAAAGCAAGAGCATCTGCAGAGGAGCAATGGGCACTGAACCCTTGACTTGGGAGCACAATCTATCCATTAGATTTCTTAGAAGCATCAAGAAGTATCAGTTACTTTCAAACCCATTAGCTACTTTACCAGGATCAAGAGAAGAAGCCTTATTGATAGAATTTCCTATGTACATGTTAGGGCTGTAAGTTTTGTTGGTTTAATAACAAAACCGGGTGTGAGAGGAGATCTGTTTTAAAAAGTGGGTGATGGAACTAACAATATGTGTATCTGGGGGGCAGGTTGTTGGTTCTGAGGTGTTATTGCATTCATGAATTGAAAGTAAAAAATATGCCAGATTTTTTTTTCCGGAATGAATTGTAGCTTTTGCTTACTCAAGAATAGGTTCTATCTTTACATATCTTTCTGAAAATCACTTGCATTAACATATTGTCAAACTAAAAAATATTTAGGCTTTATTAACTAATTGATTGAATAAAGGACAGAGGATTAATCAACTAAGCAAATCAGTTAATCAACTGGCACCCTTGTAGCTGCAAATCTCAAACAAACAAGAAAATAAGTATGCTTTTAAGGATACAGTTTGATCTGTCCAAGATGCATAAATTTTTTCTGGGCAGAATAAAAAGTTCTTTCTTCAGACATGAAAGCCATAGCAATGCTGAAAAGTGTCCTAGATCCATGCGTAGAAATTCATTTCACGCACTAGTTACTGAATGATGAATTAATAACAGTATCATAGACACGGCACCTTCAATATGTTATGTTTTTTTAAGGACACCATCAGCATTTTGATTAACGTAGATGAGGGAGGAGGACTTAAGTCATCCATCAGAGAAAATCAAATGGTGAATAGAGACAAATAGCACTGAAGTTTTCTCAGTTACTTCATTTAAGAACAAATTAGTCTCTTATTTCTAAAGGTGTGTCTGGCAAACATCTCCAAGGTTTAGAAATGATGGTTGCTTGCTGAAATCAGACCTATCACTTAAGTTTAAATACAACTTTCAGCTCTGGAAATGAAAACGACTGAACAGCCAATGGGAGTAGGCAACTCTTTTGGCCAAAGGGTGGCAAGCGATTGGATCAGGGCTAGGTACACAGCGCAAATGCAACTACAGTAGGACACAACATACCTGTGCATGCTATCTTCCTTCCACCTACCCATACCTCAGTACACAATATGTTACGTTACGTTACGTTACGTTATGTTATTTGCAAAGTTGTGCCCAACCCATCACGACCCCATGGCCACACTCCTCCAGGCTCTCCTGTCCTCCACCATACCCTGGAGTCCACCTAAGCTCACGCCACCTGCTTCAGTGACGCCATCTAGCCACCTCATTTTCTGCCGCCCCCTTCTTCTTTTGCCATCCATTGTTCCCAGAATTAGGCTCTTCTCCAGGGAGTCCTTTCTTCTCATTAGGTGGCCAAAGTATTTGAGTTTCATCTTCAGTATCTGGCCTTCTAAACAGCAGTCAGGGTTGATCTCCTCTTGGACTGACTGGTTTCATTGCCTTGTGGTCCAAGGGACTCGCAGGAGTCTCCTCCAGCACCACATTCCAAAGGCCTCAGTCCTTTTGCGCTCAGCCCTCCTTATGGTCCAGTTTTCACAGCCATACATTGCAACTGGGAAAACCATAGCCTTGACTATACGCACTTTTGTTGGCAGGGTGATGTCTCTGCTTTTTAGTATGCTGTCTAGATTTGCCATAGCTTTCCTCCCCAAGATCAAGCATCTTTTAATTTCTTGGCTGCAGTCAGGGAGGTTTTGACCTGTCCCTGCTTGCTGAAATCACTGGGATGGAGCCTTTAAAACAATTGTCTCTGTCCTGAGATTACAAAAAGGTGGGCAAAGTTAAAACTTCACCACCACCCCAGGTTGCAAAGCAGCAATCAGTCCCCTGCCCTCAGCAGATGGCCAGATCATGGGGAAAAGTGAATGGCGCATCCTGAGGATCTGATGAGCAACCCAGGAAGTGACAAGGGGCTACGGGTTGGCTGTGAGCATGGCTTTGATGGGTATTTGCATTTACCAAGGAAAACTTCTTTAAGGCACTAATGCCTTCGACTTACTCACAAACGGCAGGCTCAAATGCCATTCAGGATGTGCTCTAATGGCTGCTGGAATTGCTACCCATCTAATTTGATTAAATGATTCAAGAGGGCTAATCAGAGCCTGAAAAGTGGCAAAGGGCTTTAACTTAATCAGTTTGCTTTATGCATATTCAGAATTGCTTGACATGGATTAGTTCTACCTGTTTAATCTCCTTGATTAAAACACAGTAAAGGTACTACTTTCCAGTCTTTCTGAGCTTGGTTGTGGATGAAGCAGGGATGTGACCACTGGATAGCCTCCATTTATATATTGGAAGCAACTGCAGTGGCTGCTGTGCCTTCCATAATTGCTCCCACACCACTCTCAATAGCACCTGCAACTCCCATCTGTCTGCTTAGGGCAGACTGCAAGCTCTTCCACACAAGGCTGTTAATCACTGTATATCTTTTTAGTTTCACTGCAAAATTGAGATCTACATAGTGTTCTTTTCCCTGCTTTTCCATGACATAACCTCTAGATGGAGCTGTTCTACAGTAGAATAACTGCATTACCCAAGGAAAAACAACAGCATTTTCCCAGTTCTAAAATAATACCCCATTTTCCCATTCTTAAAAAGGTGAGTGGAGGGGGAGCTCTGAAAAAAGGGAAGTGAAACTAGAGGATCATCATCGAAACAGCCAATACACAGTAAGGAATTATGAGTCCACGATAATGCCTTGTGTAGAAAGATGTGCACGGCTATGTACCGCACTGGTTCCCTTCTCAGAGGTGTGTGCTGTGAGCATTGTATGCAATCACACGTGAACCAGTATGATGTAGGGTCAGAGTGCTGGACTGAGACTCAGGAAATCTATATTCTAGTTCCCTGTCAGTCATTAAGTTCACCAGGTGACTCCGAGAGTTACAAACTCTTAGCCTAACCTACCTCACAAGGTTGTTGTGGGGATAAAATGGGTTGGAGAAGGACCATGTAAACTGACTCGGGTTCCTCACAAGCGTGGAATGGAGAGGATAGCAGCATCCCAGCCATGTTTATTATCCCAAACATCCCAATACAGGCTAATATAAAGAGTATTGAAAGAGAAGTGGAACGTTCCTTGCTGTGTGCTTAACTAGAAACCATCTGGTATGAGGCTGGTTTCTTTAAAATATTTGTTATGCAGATGTAAGCTGCATAGAGCCCAATTAAAAGAAGCTACCAGAGTAATTTATCAGGCACTTAAAGTCATCATCACCCTTTTAATCCTAACAGCTGGACAAACATTGTGTTCTGTTTTGGGGTTTTGGCTTTGCATTAACAAAACAGCCATAAAATGCTGGCCCAGTGAATCACCTATAATGAGGTTGTTAAGACAGGAAAGGATGGCTCATCAGCCGTGCAGTTCATAACTGGATCGTCAGAGTCCGATTCTCCACTGCTGGAAAGGCTGGGAGGGGTGGGAACTGGGAGGGAATCCAAAAGGGTAATTATGGTACTTTATGATTTTGTTTTCAACTTTGGCAACTCCTGCTGAGCGCTTTGGATAAAAATCACAGATAGGAAGGCCAGGATATGAGATCCTGTTCCTGATTTCAGTCTCTTTGTCACACTCAAAGAGGAACTTCGGAGTTGTTCAAGTTTATGCAAAGGGGTAGGATGATATGAAATAAAACCTTGATTTTTGTGCCTCCTTTTAAGTATGATGAGTGAGATCTACCGCTATGTTGCAATGAATTCTCACCTCCTAACCGGACCGTTCCTTTTCAGGAGTGTAGCCAACCAACTCTTCATGCCCTCTTCCAGTTGGCCATTTTTCCACACCGCACATACCATTTTCTAGATTTCTTTTTCCTCCATGAATCTTCTGTGCAATGACCAGGTGATAAGGACTCTGCTTAGTCTTTATGAGTCAGGTTTCTTGGCTATTTCATTAGGTTTTCCTTCAAAGATCACATGCTTCAGTGAACCTGGGGTTCACCTGTCTGAAAAGATGCTGGAATGGAACAAAAGGAATGTGGGACACCACTGAGGAAGAAATGAGGTTTTATGCACGGCTGGACAGCTCCATTATGCACTACCCATGTGCTGGCAAAGAAGGAGTATTTGTCCCTTCTCCAGTGTCATGTCTCTAAGTTAGCCAAGCCTCCTGACAGAGCCAGATACAGGAAGCCCCTACAGAGAATGCTCGATCCCATGTTTCCCACGTGCCTCAGTGTTCAGAGCTGTGTCCCTGAGGAAGGCCAAGCCTGAGGAAGGCCAAGCCATCAGGGGCTGGTGCTGTGGGATAGCTGTTCATGTCCCAGTTCCTCAGAGAGACCCAGGGTCATACTAAAATGCTTGCTGCAGCCACCCAGGCCCAGTGCTCCTCTTAGATCTGAGCCCACATGCCCACAGCTGAAGCCCCACTGTTTAAGTTTAACACAATACCCCTAGGACCACGACATAGCATCCTTCCAGGGCAATGCATTTTGGGGCTCCAGGGGCATTGTGGGGAAACTGAAAGGACAAGAGCCAGCAGTAGCTCCCAGCATCCAGATTGTCTCACTTTGCTGCTGCTGGAGTCTACTCTGCCCCCAAAATTAATAAAAGGAAGAGAGGAGATGCTTTTTTATTTTTATTTTTTGCTGAGGAGCCCACCTAGAAAGGATGCCACTGCCTGGGGCCCCATCTGGGGAGGGTGCAGAGTGTCCCATGCAAATGTGGCACTAGCTCTAAGTTAATCTTAACAGAAAATCAAAAGGTGAGCAGCATTTATCTTTTCCTTCCTCCATGCATTTCTCACTGCCATACAGCCTCTACCATGCTGCAAATTAGTTGCATGTTTGCACATGCTGTATTTCTAACTGATGCTGCTGGAGGTTTCACAGGTGGGCTTTGTTTCCTAAGCCTTTGATATTGGAAAGATTTGTCACACCCTTTCATCCATTGTTTTCCTTCAGCACTGCAGGCAGGCAGGTGGGGTGGGAAGGGAGGCGTTATTTGTTAAGAGACAAAACCCATTTGTCTGGAAAGTGAGGAAAAACAACTTTTCTGCTTAGAGGAAAAAATATAGCTTTGTTAGATAAATAAAAAGGCATCATTCCAGAAATGTCTTGGCTGTTAATTGCCACTTATCTGTAGAATGGAAAGATTTTTCTGTTCCATCCACAGAAGAACAGAACCTCTGTCTCCTCCCCTTTACCCCCATGCACTCAACCTTGCAATTAAGTTAATGGGAATGTGTGGTTTAGCTGACACAAAAGTTGTCCTCTTCCTTTTCTCTGAACTGATACCAACACAGTTACAGTTTTTAAAACCTTGCTCTTGATTTGACCCTTGCCTCCTTGGCTTGTAAGCAAAGGTGCATGAATTCAAGATGGCATGGTTCAGAACAGGTAAGGGGGGAAAGCCTTATCTTCCTCGACTACCTGTCTGTTTCTGGACGCAATAAAAAGGGATGGCTTTAGGTTCATAGCTTCACAAGAACAGGAATAGGCAAGCTGCGGGTCTCCAGATGTTGTTGGACTACATCTCCCATTCTCCCTGGCCATGTGTCCAGCAGGTTGGGATGAGTGGGGGTTGGGTTTCAGCAACATCTGGAGGCCTCAGCTTTCTCAGCCTGCCCTGAAGCATCAAACACCAGAGTATTGGAAGAACCAGCAATGCCTTCCAACACTCGGTGTTGAAAACAAGGATGCACTTTAACGCCCCTACCTTTATACCAGGGGAATAAAAGCACTTACCTGGTTTGGTTCTCTTTGGAAGGAAATCACTGGAGGCTTACTGTGGTTTTGTCCTGTTTTTTCTATATTCAGTTCAAGCACGGAGAGTTGTGGAGCTTAAACTCTTCAACAGAACCCACAATGTGTGCTCTTACAACAGATGTAGGAACAGACCGGTCAGTCAACTTCGGTTTCTCTCCCTTTATCATTTTTCTAGTCTTATGTTTGGTTCTTCATGAACTTCAAGCATTCCTGAGGTCTTCAGTAAAGTTCATCCTAAATGCTAAGATTTTTTTTTTAATGCTTGTATGAATACTTATGCACCCTTAGCTGCACATTTCTGCTAATACTTTGATTTTGGCCTAGCACAAGGGTTTCCTAATGCCTGCTCAAACATCATTTTCTCGCATATATACATTCTGGTATGCATTTTTAACTCATGTCTTCTAACCATCTCATAAGCTTTCTTGGCTTCCAAATCACCAGTCATGTATTGAAATAAAGAAATGTGATGGACAGAGGCAAACAGTCCTGCAACGACTGAGCCAGAACAGTGCCGAGACTGAAGGAGCCTCAGTGGGTACCCAATCCCCTCTTAGGAAGCTCCGGAGACCTGAATTTAATAACACTGTGCAGGAACCAGAGGGAATAGCTTATAGGTTTTGTTAAGAGCTCCCCTGGCCCTTTCCCCTCTACTTCAGACCCTGAGCTAGAATGCACATTATCTGACGCACAAATTGAAAAATGTGTAGCTACTAGGCATGAATGGGTGTTGTAAAATCTTTTCCATCTACATCTTACAGATTGCCCGGCAGCTTTTGTTCTGTCATCTGCTCATTGCAGAACCAAAATCTGCACAAATGCATTCATATACATCTGTGCAAATTCACCCTTGCAGAAATTTGCACTCCTGGAAATTCATAATCCCCGTGAAAAAATACACAGATCCCTGAAATATATCTTATAATGCTTTAGCTGTGAGAGAAATATGCATCTGTAGCCATTTATTTATTTTTCTACAACTAAATTTGTGTGAAATTGTGGAGAATTAGAATAGGTCTGTAAGTCCATGGAACTGTGTGACTTGGGAAAAACCAGCCTGCTGCAGAATGCATAGGTCAGATTCTTAGAAATTTAAACTCATTTGGGCATGTTGCAGATTTCGCCAACCCTAGTAGCTCCCCTTGCATACAAAACTTTTTTAAAGCAGAGTTTGCATCTTTAATTCTCCGTGGGGGTTGAGGATTTATTCTTGGCAACTGCACGGAGATCCTCCATCATAGTACCTTGTTCTTCCATGCGCTGAACATTTTTTCTGCATTTATGGAAGGTCTCTTCTGCACTTCTCTCCCCAAATCAGTCATAATTGCAGGGCAGGGCAGCGATTTTAAATTGACAGTGTTGTTAATGGGTACAGGCTTACAAAGCAGACAGCTCAGTGACCATTACGTTAATGCCTGGTTAAAGTTTGCATCCAATACCAGAGCTGTCATAGGAAAACATGGTCCATAGAACACCCTAATGAAGAAAAATCAAGAGACACAAGCACAGGGAAGAAGGAGAGTTGACACATTGTTGGGCTCCTGGCAGGTGCACTGAGGCAACCGGGGATAAGCTACTGGGCACAAGAGACTCAGGGAGACCTGGGTTGCACACCAGGAGGGCGCAGCATTGGGGCCTGACCCCATTTCAGAGTGCAAGTCTGGCATTACGTATCGGAATGCTGACTCCCCATATTAAAAAGCAGACCAAAGCCCTGGGTTGGGATGTGCAAGCAATCCACTTTGGGAGGAGAACCTGCCAGATGCTCTGGTTTTCGGTTTAGCAAACTCTGCACTGCTTAGCAGCAGCCCAGAGGCCAAGCTCCGGGCAACCATGGCCAGGGTTCATGGTGCTCCCAAGGAATCAAGCCCCATGCACTGCAGGGAAGGCAGAGCAGGGAAGGAGACTGGCCTTCCAGTTGCACAGCCAGGAGGATGCCCACAGACTTCTCCCAGGCTTGGCTGCTCTTCCTTGGAAAGAAACACCAGAAGAAGTCTGCTGGGCAGGCATGAAGGAGGTTCCAGAGAGGCTTAGGACATCCCAAGCTCTGGGTATCGAAGAATGCCACCCCCAGAGGGAAGTTGCTTCTTCCAATCATTTCTTGTTATTTTCTTTTCTATTGCATTCTAAGATAAAGGCTTACCAAAGCAAGGCACATGGAAGAATACAGGGAATGAAAATAAAAAGGGGGAAATGTCCATCAGGAAAAAACCTGGGCATGCAGAACTGCCTTGAGACCATTCCAGCAGCAATGCTTTCCGACACAAGGAGCCATCCTGGATGTGACCAAGGGCCCACCTACTCCATTCACAGAGCAGCCAACGAATGGCCCACGGGAAACCTGCAAAGAGGATTTGAGTGCGACACCACCCTCCCACCCTTGCTCTCTAACTCTCAAGCCATCAGGACCAGCAGCTGTTTCTAGCATCCTCCTCCATGAATGTGTCCACTTCCCTGCCCTTCTCCAAGCGCCATCTTCCTTTCTGCCCAGAGTATAATACTAGCCTACAATTCAGGGCTGTTGTACAGATGCAACAGCATAATCTGGGGTGCCAAACCATGGGACAGCAAGCCCAGCTGCGCTCCCAATCCAGCCTTCCTGGCTTCCCCCAAAGGCACCACCCTCCAACCACCTATGGCTTGAGGTTTTCCTTGCTTTTGTGCAGTCCTTTGGGAAAATTGGCTGGCACGTCTCTCCTAAGGGTCAGCTTCTGGCAGCAAGAGCAGACCTCTTGCCTTTGGCTCTGTCCTGCGCCTTCACCCCCAACAGCACTCTGAATGTAGCCCCCGGGTTCTTCCCCAGAATGGAATTCAGCCACTGGGCTTGGAGGTTCAATTTCCCTGATAGAATCCTATGTGTGTCTAGCTTCTAACTGTGCACAGGATGACATCCTAACAGCACAGTCCTATGCATGTCCACTCAGAAGGGCTTTCCATTGAGATGCATGGGGCTTACTCTCAGGTGGGTGGATATCGGATCGCAGCTGACTTAGGGATCAGCTTCCATACAACCTGCATCTCAGCAAATGTGTGTAGGTGTCGCGAGTGGGCCGGTCTCGCTCGCTCCTGGCAGGCTGTGCAGTGGGGGTGATCGTTGCCAGGCTCTGAACAGGGGGCAGGACCAAGTGGGGGCTGAACCCTTTGAAGCTCCTTCGAGGCTGCCTGGTGAAGCTCCTCACACTGAGCACGAGAGTCAATTTGCTTTGGAAGAGACGGAAGGGCTTTCAGGAGGGGAGGGGCAGCACAGCAGGATCCAGTCCTTGACCCAGAGAGAAGCTGCTCCGCCGGAGGGGCTCCGTCTCTCCTGCCATCTTTCTTTTCAGTGATGAGAGACCTCCTGCGTGCAGAGCCAGCAGCCTTGCTGAAAGGGGTGGGGGACTGCAGGGAAGTTTCCAGTTTGTATTCTACTCTGCCTCTCCTTCCCGATTTGAATATTTAAACTCTGATGTGTGAGCATTAGAACCCAGGTCTCCTGGGTCCCGGTCCCTCACTCTTAACTACTACACCACACTGGCTCTTAAGAATATAGAAACATGTGTGGTCCAGCATCCTGTTCCCACAGGAGCCATCCTGGGGTCCATGTGGAGTTACAATAAAAGAACTACCTTTTAAAGGGTTGTCTTGAGTTTTTGGAACCCGAAGGAAAGAGGGAAAGGACTAGCTCATGACAGGAGATTAAGCTGGGACATGGTGTATACACTGCACCTTGATGGCCAGAGTGTCTGTTAACACTAGCGATGCAGAGAGGATCTTTCTCCACATGTCTTCAGAAACTGAGGTGCAATCCCCAACACAGAGAGCATCCTAAATCCCGTTGATTCAGTGCCTTGCTCTCCTGTGTTGTGTTGGATTCTGGCCTGGACATCCAGCCGAAATAATGAAGTGGTCTTTTTAGCTGATCAGGGGGCCGAAGTCATCATGGAGGCATCTGGAAAGTCTCTGTGCAATTAGATTGTAAAATCAAACAATCTGGTTGATTGGGTGCCCCGCAGCAGGTTCCCTGCAGCTGCATTTGGGCACAGCTTCAGGCCCATATCACAGCTCAGATCCTTGCTCTGGAATTGAATTGGCCTGGTTCCAAATGGCTGAGTCTGATGCCAGCAACCTATTCACTCAGTTCTTCAAGTCTGTTTCCCTCCAAACTGAAAAGGACGCAGAAAACCACCCTCCAGAAGCCAATATGTGAACAATGACCCTGTTTTCTCAGTACTCCAGATAGAAGCTTTGAGTATTTCTATTGAAGGACAGTGTCGCAGTCTGTGCATTGTCCTCCCCGATGCTTAAAGTTGTCTGATCCTTATCACCTGGCTCAGGTTTGTCCCCATGTAGAAGGTAATTGTGTGTGTGGTGGCGGGGGGGGGGGGTAAAACTGTGGCATTGGTAGACCAAATGGCCCCAAGACATGTCTGTAGACAGGGGTGCAGTGGCGAATCGGTTGGGTTTCATGTACGTAAAGATGCTTCAGTATTCAGCCAGTTCAATGAGCAACAAAAACACTGTTGCTTCCCCACCCAAAAAAAGAACATTTTTTTCAGTGTTCACCGCTATCCAATTCCCTTGGATCAGCAGCAGCAGCTAGATGAGAAAAATAGTAGTTCCTTCTCTCTTTCTTTCCTTCTATACTGTATTCATATCTGGCCTTTTTCCTCACAAGGAATTAAAGGTGTCTCACATCACGTCTCCTCTCACTCTTATCCTCACAAGAACAACCCTGTGAGGTAGGACTCTATTGGGGCAAGCTGCATGCCAAGGCATATTTTAGGGAAAGCAATATGAAAATATATGTGAACATCCATGCCATTTCTTTTTTTAAAAAGGCACACTAGTGGAAAAAATAGGCAGAACAATTTTGTATTACTGAGGGCATCTGAAATCAGCATGGAAATAAAATAGACTGAATTGTCCATCCTGGCTAATCAGGCTGCATTTCTTTCAATGGGATGTGGCTTGGAATAAGCCTTCACATCTTGGTTACTTACAACTAAACCTGGGTCTAAGGGCAAGGCAGCTAATATGGGTTAAGAGTTACAGGATTAAACTGAGAGAAGAGTGAGGTGCCCTCTTCCTCTTTCCCTGTTGAAAATCAGACTCTCTTGGTCTCTCATTTACAGAAAAGAATCAGCAATCATGTGCATAGTTCTCTCTCTCTCCCTCCCATTTTGTCCTCACAACTAGCCCATCAGGCTGACAGAGAATGTCTGGCTCAAGGCGAGCTTCTTGAGCAAGGATGTGCGCCTTGATTTCATGGTCCTAGCCTGACCCTCAAATGCTATACCACACTAATTCTGATTCCCAGGTGTGCTTGTGTTTTGCCAGGATTCCACTGACTGCACTTCTGCAAATAGACATAAATACACCATTAAAGATGAGCAGACCACCCTAATCTGCCCCAGAAATAATTCAGAGTCACCAGAACATCCAAGATGTTCTCCTGGATAGATCAAAGGAACCAATTCAGGTCCTCTTGAGCCTGATCCAATTGATCTGGGACTCACCTGAAACTGATACTCTGCACTTCCACCTTGAACCACTTTTGTTGGTGCTGTGGCTGTGGGGGACTATCCCGTCTCTAGAATTACTTGCTTCAGACTACTACTACAGCAATGGACTTTGTTGGATTAGGATCATGATATACTGAAAACAATCTGATTGTATAGAAAGGCCTTCGGCTCTCAAGCCATAAATTAACCTTGCCTCAAAGCGCATCTAAGGAAGATTAATGGGATGAATCTCAAGGTGCCACCTCTACTAACTCAGAATGAATTCTACTTTCCTTCTGTTGAAGAAGTGGTGTTATTTCAGCTCTAGCTGAAAGATGCTCCTCGCCACCCGTCCCCTCCATCCATCTTCCTTCTCCAGCTTTCAGGTCCACTTCATTTCTTTTGACCATGTTGATTTCATATGAAATGTAGGTATGATATGGGACTTTGTAGCAGTCAAGCTTAATTGCATCAAAAATTTGTGATGACCTGTTGTAACTCATGCCCTGGGCAATTGACCCTGTGTGGAGAGTTTCCAGTACACTTTTTGGACTCTTGCAGGAGTTATTCTGGCAGGTGTCCTGCTTGCTTGCAAATACCAGGCTGGGCGGATGGGGGGAATGTCAGACTGGAATCAGATCTGTGGCTGCAAGTCAGTTTCTAAGTGTGCAAATGACTTCTCCAAGCGGCATGTCTATTTTTAACAAGGTTAACGTGTGGATTTGCCCTCTGTTATGCTAATGTACCTAACTGAAAGGGGGCCATTTCATTTTGCTTAAGTTTGCTTAAGGACGAGTCTCCAAATAAACATGAATGCATCATTAAAGATATATTCAGTATTATTTTCCCCCTTATTGAAACACTAGCAAGCAGACCAATTTCTCATGGGTTAAAATAGCTCTTGGTTTACTTAGCCCGCTGTCAGAGTTGGTCACATTATTTAAGTGAAACTGGGGCTTCTGCCCACCTCCCCCCTGAAAAGGCTAGGACCCCATACAACCCTCTGAAGGAGGAATCCATTCATTCTGCTTTCCCCTAGATGGGAGCTTCTCCAACCTGGGGTGGTGGCGAGCAGGCATATAATTCTTTTCCTTGGCCTGAGTTTCAAACCATTTGGACTACAACGCTATGTGATCTTTTTTGGAAGTTTGCCCCTAGTGGCTGAAAATGTTACTGGAGTTTCCAGGGTGCTGGAAGAAAGAGAAACCCTGCTCTTCCCAGCATGCCTTTGTAGACATTATTCTGTCTAAATAGACATCAAAATGCATCAAAATGAAATAAAATTAATCCATTTGTTTTAAAAACAAATGTTAAACAACAGACATTATCCCTGAGGTGCACAGGCCTGGTTGCATGGCAAGATTTAGGTGTCTGAGTTTCGGTCCTGGTGACAGCACTATCCAGCTGCCAGGCAGGTGGGCAGTCAGGCTGGCTGTCATCCCTCGTTATTAAGATAGATAAAAAATAGATGGCACCTTAGTGGCTGCCTAGATGAGATGGAAACTGGGGCTTTCCTGATTTGTAGCTGGGACTGACTTCCCAGATGTCCTCCTGGAGGCATCAAAGCAGCCAATCCATAGCTGCTTGAAACCTGTTCTCTGCAGCCTGAGATTGCACCCAAAGTGGAAGAGAATCCATGAATGCAAATTGAGTGGAGCTCACTGCATTAAGTGCATCCGTATCTCTTGATCCACCTTCCTGAAGTTGTGCACTGTCTGGCCACTATTCGACATGGAATTAGACACACCTAAGCCCATGGAACTCATGCCGCTCAACCTGTCCACTGGACTCTGCATTCATTTGTAGCTATGTGGGAAGACCAGGCCAAGATAGGATGCCCTTCCAAGAACGTGTTGGCTGACCTCAGCCAAATGAAATGCTGGACAAATGTATCCACATTCCTATTGCATTAGTTGATAGGAAAACGATCCCACAGAAGTGAAAAACTCCATCTGCCTCTTTGACTGGACAATGAGCAAAAGCGTTGAAAGAAAGTGTATCTTCTTCCCATGGGAAGGGATCTGCAAGTTCCCCATTGCCCAATTGCCCACAGTGGAATGACTTGCCTTTCCTTCTGTACCTTGAAAAGGTTTGATCATCTGGTGACAACTGGCATGGTGTTTGTTGAGCACTTGCTAAGCACTACAGATCTAATTGTTGGTGAGAGACCAGAGAGTGAAAAACAGGGATGGGAATTTTGTTCCCGCTTGGGTTGAGCCACACTTTATCTACATTCACTGCATTATTCATACTCAAAAGAGAAAGAACTTGAGATTTTAAAAGTGGAGCTATAGGGAAAAGTGAAGTTGAAGTGGACAAACTGAGCTTTTCTTCCCCCATACCTATTGATTTATTGAAGAATGAGTGTATTTTTTTCTTCCTACTCTGCGTGCAGATCACTGGGTCACTCCTAAGAAGTCAGGCATTAAGACATCACCCCATCATGGGGAAAATGAAAGAGATACTGCAAAGGGGATACCCTGGGCACTATTAAGAGTGGAAAATGAAAGGCCAGTCTGTCTGTTGGGACATGCCATCCAACCCAGGGGGTTCTGAACCTCTTTTAGCTTGAAGGCCAGATTCAGTTTCAGAGATGTTCTCAGGGGCTGCATTATCTTGGTGGAAGGGCCAAATTCAAAGGGCCATAGGCAAAGGTGGGCAGGGGCAAAATCTCACACATGCCGGCATATTGTAGCTTATCACTCTTACAGAATACCAGTAAATAAGCCTTAGCAGAAGCATTGGGGGAAATGTAAAAAAAATAAAAAGCCAGGAATCCACCCAACCATCAGCAGGTGAGAGAAATCAGATAGAGGAAGGGCAACGGGGCATAGCCCTAGGGGAACACCTGCGGGCCAGATTGGAATCCTAGGTGAGCTAGGTAAGGTTCTGCACCCTTGATCAAACTGTATGTTCCTGTAGTTCCTCATCTCAGTGCATCTTGGGCAGGCTGGAAGCATTCTTACTGGATTGTGTTCTATACAGTGGAGGCTGCTGGCTTCACATCTGTGAAATGGTGTATCCACTCTGGGTTTTAGCCAGGATTTTAAAGAAGCAATCTTTGGTGCTGAACACTATCCCCAAAATTGGTTCTGTACCCTATATCACCCCTTAAAAGTTCAGATTGCAACCTGGGGTGGATACACGGTTCCACTGACATAGGGATCACCAGCCTTCCTTGTTCTATGTTGATGGTAAGAGGTTGCTTTTGGGATTGCCCAGTGCAAGACCAAAGTGTTCCAAGATAGCCCTGCTATGTTTGGGAATTCCGCTAAATCTCTGTCTCATGTTTTATGAGCCATTTCAGCTTGCATTATGACAGTCGATAAAGTTTAATTCCAGCAAGTTGCTGCAGCAAGATTGGGCAGACACTGCAATGGAGACAGAGCTCCGGTGAACAGCACACAATGCTGCTCCCACACTTGTAGGTCATGATTTGCAAAGTAGGGCAATCAGTAGCTGGGTTTACTTCTCTCAGAGGAAAGCGGAAATTTTGCTTTGCTTCGCTTTGTTTTGCACAGAACTTCTGTGGGGAAAAAAGTTCAAGATGCAAGATCGAAAAAAGTTCAGTCTTGACGCAACAGTTCAAGATTCTCTGGTGCCAAGGAGATGTGGCCCATTTTCTAGGTGGCATGGCAGAAGCTGAGGTTTAAGTCCATCTTGCCTTTTGCAGTGATATGTTACATCAGGGATACAGAACTACTTTCAGCAAAGAGAACCACATTCAATTTTGGACACCCTCCGGTGCCATCTTCCGATTGGAATGGGGTTGAAGACTAAGGACATGGAGTCAAAATACCAAAAAGACCAGCAGATTTTAACTCAGAACTCTTGCTGCCAGCAACTAAGCCTTAAGAGAGGCATTTCACACTTTTAGAATGAGAAAAATCCAGGAATCTACCACATGAGTGGCAGTCACGGAACGGGGCTCACGGGAAAAGAAGCAGATGTTCAGCCAACCTGGATGGCTGAACATGGACCCCAGGTCTACAGTCCTGTATCCTGCATTACATAATACGGACCATTGCTCTTCAGAGTCAGTATTCTTCATGCATCCTATTTCAGGTTATCTTGTAAAAGTCCTGTAAGATAGATCTGTATTGTTACTAATGTGCATCGTGTGAGATTTCAAGGGAGCAGAGACTTTTCAGTGGGATTGCATAGGATTCTTAGCAAAAGTTTAAGCATTTACATAGGATATATACCGTTTTGAGTGGAACCGGAGGTGTTCTCCCCTCATGGAATGCCTCCAAGGTGAGACAGGACACCCATCTGTTCGCCCCATACCAGCTGTGTGATTCTAAAACTATGCTGCAAAACAAAAGCAATCTATTTTTAACACTGTTCAGTGTAGTTACTTTTTATATCTCCCAGCGATAGAGGCACTATAGATGGAAATTCCCCTCCCCATAATAGGTATTGGCTCCATTTGGATGTTAGGTTTGCAGCAGAAAAATAGTCCAGGCTCACATACTGATGTAATTGAAGAGTAGCTTAGCACTGTTGCCATGCCAATAGTAAGCTGTTCAAATTAATTATACCAAATTAGCTCTGGGGGTATCAGGTCTTTTCTTATCAGGTGTCTTTTTGTTTTGCTTTTGTTTAGGTAGATGTTTGTCATGTATTTATATTGCTATTCATGTGTCAAAACACCCTTTGCTTAGTGTATTGGGCACATCAGCCAAAGACACAGAAAGGTGAGCAAGGCAGCAAGAACTGGTTGATTTGCAAAAACAATAGGGATTTTGCCTGCCAACCTTCCAAGTTGGTGAAACTCAAAGCAGGGAAATGGGTTTCCATGACCTTTTCCAACAACCCCCTCTTTGGCCCTGATGAACTATTGCGCCTCTTTTGCCTTCAGCAAATTTTGTTGATGTCCGTTGTTAGATGGGATATGTTTCAGGTTTTCTCCATAGTTACTGGTGGACAGCAGGCATCATGTCTTTCTTGCATATCCATGAGCATGCATGATCCTAAATGAATACATATGAACCTACATGAATGCTCACGAATATAAACGGAACAGCCTCCCAGTTCACATGTAGGGAGGTGAACATGGAAGTGTGAATCACAGATGGTGAATAACGCATTATTTTGTTCAGTTGTGCATTCCTTCCTCTATTATGTCTTTAATTGAAAGTGCAAACCCTTTGAGCTTTAAAGCATGGCGGATAGGTTGCTTTAGACCCTGTGCAGGGAGGGACTCCAGATAGCTTGGGTGCAACTTCCCTTGCAAAGCACAAAGTTCATCTCCTTCCAATGAATACCCCACACTTTGCCATTCCTTCTACATCCTTGCATGTTAGAATGTGTTCCAATACTGGTGTGTGGCAGGGAGGTGGAACGAATACTCCAAACAAGTTCATTTGTGTATTTTAAGTTCACTTAAAGCACGGCACCATCATGAATAATATGATTTTGCTGATGCAACCCTGACATACCCATCACCTGCCTATTTTGAAGTGGTCATTCAGGGATGACTTGTGCTTTGAGATCCTGGAATTTTGCCCCAAGGTCAAGCCCTAGCTACGCCAGTGAGGACGTATTATGGAAAAATAATGAAGGATTGTTGCATGGAATAAGGCAGGAGCACAGCGCCACTGCCCCAGAGGCAGGATTCAATAAAATGGGCTTATATTGGGAGAAGGTAAATTTTAAGTGAAGATAAGGATGCACATCTGGATGGAAAGGGCAGCCTGCCAAATGGAACCAGCTACCTAGTTGGGTGGTGGGCTCACCCTTGATTTGAACAGAGTCAGGGGAAGCCCTAGCTCTGAATTTTCTACACAGCACAGGATGAGGAAGTCTGAACCACCTGGCCTTCCAGCTCCTTCCAGTTCTGCAAGTCTCTGAAACGAGCAAAGCAGACAAACTAGAGCTATTAGTAAAGTGTAGTAAGAGCACAGGGCAACTCAGGGAATGACCTTTGGCATAAGAATTGTGGCATTGCAAGAACAAGCCTTTCTGCTCATCCGTAGAAGATGTGGCTCCCCAAAACTTACCTTCCTCTCCCTGTGCATCACAGTATGGTTACCATCTTTGATATGGACAAATATCCTGTGCTTTTTCTACCAGGTGCTTGAAAAATCAATGGTCAATGTCAATTTTTGTGTTTGGCAATTGTGAGGGGGCAACTAAGGATATATGGGAAATCTATCTTAGTTTGTTTGATCAGGATTTACTCAGTTCATCACTTCTGGATTGAACAAGGGCTTAGAAGCAATCCACAGTCAAAATCCATACGTTTCTGAGTTTTCAGTGAGATTCATCGACACAAAAATAATGTGGTCAACACAGCATGGGTTCCTTTTAAAAATGTATATTAAGAACATATACTTTTGAAAAAGGTGCACATATATCCTTTGCTCAGTGGGAGAAGAATACATACATTTCAATGTTGCACACAATTGATGCGTATACTTGGAAAACTATGGCCAAAAATGCACATGGATCTCCATGCAAAAGGAAAACACAATGCTTGCAATCTGATTTGGACTGAGGTCAGAATGAGCTTTGGACTAGAATCTGAAGAATTTTGACAAGCTAGATTTTTGGCGATTCACGAATCCACAACCCCAATAAAGGCAGAAATTTTGCATGATGAGCTGCAACCTCCCCAGCCACCAAGCATCTAATTTAGCATTGCCATTGTTAGAGTGTTGGCAAGGAATGTAGAAGAGATGTACTTGGAATTCACAGCAACACAACTAGGGGAACTCAAGCTGAATGCAATGTCAACTGTGAGGACTGATGCAGTCTCCCTGGAACATGGTCCACAAAAGTATAATTTACTAAGCAGCTACACAGAAAAGCCCTCTTTGAGTCATCCAAGGTGTGAGTTTCTTTAAAAGCAGCAGTGCCGGTGGAAGCAACAACAAGAACAACAACAGAATTGTTGGGATCACTTGTGCTGTCCAGAACATCAACACTTCATTCTCTTTTAGGCACAAATTCTTTGGCTTTAAAATAATTCCATTCAAAATTCAATAACCTAGCACTGCCAATCTTTTCTTTCAAATGGACTCACTGCCTTTGACAAGCTCAAATGCAGGAATGTAATAGATAATGGCTTTTTATGTTCAGGGGACACTGGAGCTACACAGACAAGTATTAGTTTACAAATTAAAAGGAAGGAAGGAAGGAAGGAAGGAAGGAAGGAAGGAAGGAAGGAAGGAAGGAAGGAAATGGCCTTACAAGGACCTGTGAGTATTCAGACCTATAGAATGAAACATAGGAAATCTGCAAAAGGCCTTTTTGAGTCCTAAACAAATGGAAAGGCCACAAGCAGGACTTGGGTGCCAAAGTATTCTCCTGATCTTGTTTCTCAGCAGCAAGGTACCCCGATGCTGAAATAAATCTATAGCAAATAGGGATAGTAACCATGGAGAACTTGATTTTCCATTCATTTATCTCATCCTCTTTCAAAATCACATCATCCTGCTCATGAATTCCATCATGAAACCCTAAATTTGAAGAAATGCCTCCTTTAGTCTGGTTTGAATCTCCCAGTATTCAGCTTCATTGGATTTAGTAGAAAGAGGAAAAAAGGCTGATCTAGTCTAAAGGCCCACATGTTGCAGCTGCGTCTAATAAAGAGAGTGCTCCATCCCCTTGAGAATTTTGCTTGTCCTTTTCTGCAAATTCCCAGCTTTGCATTATCCGCTTTGAGATGCAGCAACCAGGACTTTGTATAAAGGCATTAAGGTATTGGCTGATTTATTTCTATCCCTCTCCTAAAGATCCCTAACTTTTGTTTTTCACAGCTGCTACTGACTAGCTCTTCTCACCTAGCTCAGAATCCATCAGCTTATGCATCCTTTTTTAATACATACCTCAGTGTGCATCACTTCGCACTTGTTTACATTCAATGACAGATTCAATTTATTTCTGCCCATTCACCTAGTTTGCAGAATTCACTGCAGAACTCTTTGCAGCCTGTATGGTTTTAACCACCCAGAATATTTTAACAGGGATGTATGAGGCATCTATTTCGTGGATGGGGAGATTCCAAGGGCTCAATGCCCCAGATTCCAGTCTGCAACGCAATGACTATGAGTTCAACTTCCTGGCTAGTGGACCAAGCATTCACAGGGTGCTCACCAGGAACTGAGCCCTATACATCTTTTCTTCAAGCAGCATCTTTCTTCCATGCCATGATTCATTATTATTCGATTATTTTGCAGCTTTTGCTTCCATTGCACATATTTATTTACTGTATACATTTTTTTTTTACTACGCAATAGCTGAAGCTCTCTGGACAGTTAACAGAAGTTCTAATAAAACAAGTTTAAAGGACACACAATTTAAAAGAATAAAACCACGTTAGCAATTGCAATTACAATGTATCTGCATAGAAACATATTGCAGTGGCACAAAATAAAATAGAATACATAAAAACAAAGTTAAAGAGTTAAATGTAAAAATGCTGGGAAAATTAAAATGTTTTCAGCTGGCACTGAAAAGAATACAAAGTAGGTGCAAGGCATAGCTCTCTGGGGAGCATAGCCAGAAGTGTGGCTTCTAGATCAAGAGAGGTATTACTACCACTCTACACGACTCTGGTGCGCCCACAACTGGAGGATTGTGTTCAGTTTTGGGTCCCTCATTACAGAAAGGATATAGCCAGGTTGGAGTCAGTGCAGCGTAGGGCCACAAGGTTGGTGGCCGGTTTGCAGGGGATGCCGTATGAGGCGAGACTGAGGGAACTGGGTCTCTCCAGCCTGGAGAAGAGGAGACTCAGAGGGGATCTGTTGGTGACATACAGGTATGTGAGGGGATGTCACATGGAGGTGGGTAGAGGCCTGTTCTCCCCTGCAGAGGAGGGCAGGACGCGCTCCAACAGAGCAAAGGTCAGGGAGCCAAGGTTCCATTTGGATGCCAGGAAGCACTTCCTGACAATCAGGACCCCGAGGGTATGGAATGGGCTTCCACGGGAGGTGGTTGAGGCCCCATCGGTGCAGGTGTTCAAAGATAGGCTGGACATGCACACAGTGGGCATGTCGTGAGCGGAGCCGGCTGGTGCTGGAGGTCAGACTAGATGGCCCGGGAGACCCCTTCTGACTCGCTCTGTTTCTATGTGTCCACAACTGAGGTGCCACAACCAAAAAGGCCCTCTACCTCACTTCCTTTGATGATGAGACCTTGTAGACTGCCTCTCAGCTTGGCCCTCTTTCTGAGAGAGGGCCAAGCGTGACAGAAAGCCCATGCTTAGTCTACTTCTCCAGTGCCCCTTCAAAGGCCGGCTGCTTTTCCTCCTTATGTTTCTTTCACTTTAAACCAGACTTGGGCTGGACAGCCCATTAAATCAAAGGCACCTTCAAAGAGAAGACTTCCCTCTGTAAAGTGAAACACTGGCTCACCTTCTGGCACCCCAGTTGTTTTGCTTTCTGGTTCTCTTCCACTGTTTGTCACTGACCAAGAAAATGCATCCTTAACATGTATTCCAAATACTACATAAAGCTCTCTGCTTAGAGGAAAAAGTCCAAAAGATAATGACAGCTGTTCAGCTTCTTTTCAATCCAATTAATTTTAATTAGAGCTCTTAAATTTTAACAGCAAAGAAGGGAGCCATATAGATATATGAATAGATATAGGCACATATATGCATATGGACTCAGATGACTGCAGGCAAATTCAATGGAATATTACTTTTCATGTGCAAAATCAATTTTTTTCCAACTCTTGCTTGTTCCTAATAGTAGAATTAGGAGTCAATTACGTTTGGTAAATAATAAATGGGCCCATTTGATGTGGGACTCAATTCTAGCAGCCTGGATAAGTTCAGAACTGTTATTGAGATTCTGCACTATAGTAGAAAACAACGAACGACCACAGTGGCCTCTGCAGGGCCAATGGTTTTTATAACAGGCTTGATTTTTCTGGAGCCTAATATTGCAATCACTTTGTAATCACCAAGGGATGAAGTTTGGAAGGTTTATCGACAAAGAATGTCCTGATTTTCTAATTATTTCTTTTTCGGGGGCGTCCCCCTGTTCAGAACTGCTTTTTCAACTAATGAAATTGCAAACAGAGTTGATAAGTGGGAGTGGGAGGAAACCCATGTATTTTAACTAACTGAATCACAGCATTAGAAGATCAATATTTTTACAGCTGATTTATCTTGATCTGTGTCACATTCAGAGCACATCATTGTGTACACAGCTCAGATGTGGCACCAGCATGGGAGGCAAAACAAGGCCACCAGAGCAAAATGGAGACGCATCTGCTTAGGAGAATGCCCAACCCTGCAGAGTATAATGAAAAAGAAATCCTAATGGGAATAATGCCCAAAATCAACCCAGAGCTCATCAGAGGCTGAGAAATATAGAAGTGTATATAGAATAATGAATAACTGTTGGGAAAGAAAAATGGAGAATAGGTCAGAATACTTCCCCCCCACCAATGAATTGCTGCTGAGCTATGGAAAAGTCAATCGGGGTAGCAGCTGCAGTGGATGATTGGCAGCACCAGAGATAAACTGATGCCAGAGGCAAAGTTTGGAGGATAACATAACTCTTTCTCTCTCTGTGCTGCACGACCGTGTCATTCTCCCTCCCTCCCTCCCTCACACACAACGGAAAAAAGAAGCATTCCCAGAAGGGCAGTCCACAAGCCAAGAGCGCATCAGCAACATGCAGCACAATGGATGCCGCAAGGCCTCTTCCCACCCCACGTGGAGCGGACCAGGACTGGGTATCGGAAACCACAAGCTGCTCTGTGAAAACAGGGTTTGCCTTCGGTGCCGCTCATTGAGTTCTGTGGCGTAAAGCATGGAAGCGACCCTTGGGGACACTGACTTGGTTCACGCGCAGCTGTATCCCTCATGTCCACACCTGATGAGATTTCCCCAGGATGGCTTGTCCTTCATGAACAAGCCACCCTGAGGACACACAGCTTCTTGTCGCTGGGTTGTGGAAAAGGGCTCTGAGGCACTCAGCAGCAGGAAGACAAAGCCGCTCCTCATGGTGCTGCGAAAGCCAGCACCATCCTCCCTTATCCTGTCTCGGTGCCCTCCATCCTGCCCTAAACTTTCAGTTTTTAGCAATGTGCAGCATGTAAACCTTCTCTGTAATCCACTGTAGAGCTGACGGCTAAAGCCTTGAGCTGGGGTCCCTCCCTTCGCACATTCAAAGCCACAGACTTTTCTTGCAAATGTTCTTTATTGGCCAAAGCATTGCCCGGAAGCACAAACACCCAGAATGCATCTCTGAGCAGGCACAGAGCAGTTTGCTCACCTCCAGGAACAATCCTTATGAGCATGCCTGGGCCCATCTCTTCAGGAGGGGCCTTCTAAATGCAAGCACCTCTCTCTGTATGCTGATCCTCTAATTTGGTACCTCCCTCTGCCGATGTCCCATCATGGGGTCAAAAGCCATACCCGCCTCCTCTGTCTTTGAGAAACTCCATAGTTTCAAGTCTCCTTCCACTAACTGTACGTCTTGGTTATTACCAGAGGCTGTCTGCTCACCTGAGGAGTTTGGCCTAGAGATAAGCATCTCCACTTCTCTCATCTCAACATCTAGAACTGACCCACCTTCCAAGCCCCGCACTCCTCTGCTTCCTTTTCCTCCCCCTCCTGAATCCAGCCAACAGGCCTTGAGAATGTGAACTCACTCCCAAGAGCCAACAACAGAGGCAAGTGGAGTAGAACAATAAACATAAGGAGCAGAAGACAGCAGGTGGCTGCTTAAGAAGCAGGGTTTGGGTGGATGCAATTCCTGTGGGAGTATGTGAAATTGTGCATTAAAGAAAAAGTGCTTGCTAGCAAGGGAAGTGCCAAAATGGAGGATGAAATTGGCCAGGGCAGGAAGGAGGCCTCAGTGTTCTGGGCCGATTAGCAGACAAGAGAACTTGCACTCCTGAGAAAGGCTTTGCAAACTAAAACAGAACAAAAAATTGTGATTGCATCAGGACACTCTTCAGTGCTCAGAAAATTAATTCCATTTGGCGATCTATTGGGGGAAACGGGCTTCACTCAGATAACCCCCATGCCAATGGCATGTCTGAGAACATGCCTTTCTTTTCTCCCGTATAAATAAGTGGCCATGTGAGTTATGACAGTGTGTTGGTCAGCCCCCACCAGTGTGACTCCGCTATCAACAGGGCTCTCCCCACCTCAAGGCAGCTCCAGGATTGCAAAGGGAGAGCATTACATTGCTAAGAAGTCCCTTTTGGAAAGGTCTGGGAAGGGAAGGGAAGGGAAGGAAAAGGTAGAAGAAGAGGAAGACCAGCTTGGAATGCATCAATTCCATAAAGGAAGCCACAGCCTGGAGTTCACAGGAGCTGAGCTGGGCCATTGAGGTCAGGAGATTTTTGAGGGCTTTTCTTCTTAGGGTCACCTGAAGTCGGAGATGTTGTATCAGCAGGTAGCATCATAGCTGGAAAGGAGAAGGGGGCATGAGGCAGGCATGCAGCTCACCTGGTCACAATCTTCCCTACTAGGGTGAGATGGACGGTATTTCCGTTTAAAGTAATACGTTCCAAATTTGCATCAGCCATATAAAATGCAAATGAGATGCAACTCTACATCACTTTCTGTCCTCTGTCTTCAGCAATGAATTTCCTCTTTGGGGATAAGTAGTCGCCCTGTTGAGACCTAGCTCACTCCTGTGTCCATGAGATAACCGTGCAGCAGTTCCTACTGCCTGAAAGCATCACTGAACCGAAATGCTGCAGAACGGCTGTAAAACCGCTTGAACTCAACAGTGCCGGCACAAAGCATTCCACCATAAAGTGTTCTGCTGGAAATTGTGAGAACCTCCATCCTTTAAGAGAAGAGGAAAAAGGCTGCCTCCTTTGGCAAGACTTTTCTGAAATAGTTGTAGGAAGATGATGGCCCTCCTGATGTCTTGGCCCACAACACCCATCATCTCCATCTGCTGGCTGCGCTGGCGAGGATTGGGGGAGCTGCTGTCCAACAACATCAGGAGGTCCACATGTTGCCACCTCCACCCTAGCATGGCACGCCTGTCAGAGTAACAAGGGAGGATGCTGCTGGATGTTTGTACGGCTGGAACTCAACCATAGTCTTGGGTGATAGTTGGAGAAGTCCGATCCTTTGCCCACGCCCTGCCTACATCCATAAACAGCTTGTGGAGAGGCCAGCTTCACTGGAACAATGAAGCATGCCTGGACAAATTCCCCAAAGCAGGAGCACAGACACTCCAGACCTGGAGCCAAACCTGCCCTGCCCAGGGTCCTCTGGGGGTCCCAATCCAGCCTTATGGGGTTCCACAGAGGGCCAGTTCCCCTCCACAGACCCCACCCCTTTCCCTCAACCAGGAGGTCTTTTCTGCCATCGCCCTCTCCCCTACCTCTGAAAAGATTCGCCTCTCCTAAGGCTTCATTAAGGGCAGGAAAAAAACCTGTGTTAAAATATGCTAGCATTTGGGGCATTTTAGCCTAATTCCCTTTGTCTTCAGCTCCTCCCACCAGTGGAATGTGGGCCTGGGAGTTTTTTCCAGAGTGGAACTGGACTGGAAAGAGCTTGGAGAGAGGTTTTCACCCCTACTCTAAAGCATCTGTCTCTATTGCCTTCAAGAGATTGTCTTTGATTTCTTTATCTTGATTTATGCAGATGTATTAATTTTCCAGGTAGTATTACAGTCACTAATTTTCATGTTTCAAGCAAACTTTCTATGAGGAGCCACTCTGAATACATTGATCTTGTAGAAGGCAGTTTAAAAGAACATTATTAATTGCTTGAAATGTCAGTTGATGGTAGAAAATGTAAATTTTAATGAAGCTGTTTAATTAATTTTTTTACTTGCCTGTCAGTAAATTTACTTTTGATTGATCAACATGACTAGGAGGAAATTAGGCTTAGCCTCAGAAATGAAATCAAGCAATTAGCTGCAGCACTCTTTAGCATTTCCAAGAGCATCTCCTCATCATTCTCTCTTTTATTCTTCATTCAGTGAGGTTAAGGGTTCGATCCTATGACCTCCTGACATGTAGAGGACAGAAGAATACTTGGAGTCCCAGTATTATGGTCCTCCAAACTCCTGCCTCATTCCTATTGCAGTTGGTATGGAAGGAGCGGTGCCTGCTGCCTCTCTGAGAACAGAACTGCACCTTGAGGAGAAGGAAAGGGGACGTGTGAGCAGAGTGAAGAGGCAACAGGTTGTGCCAATTTATACAGATACTCCAAACTCCTTTCCTTCCCTCCCCTGGTGCTTTATCCATGTGGCCAGAGATGGCTGAGCAGATAAATGGATGGGAAAAGGCAGTGGTGGTGGAGATTGCTGCCCCCTTGCCCAGCTCTGGGATATGCACAATTTTTTGGGTACACATATACACCTAAGGGAGGGATATGGTGGCACGGTAGGTTAAACTGCTGAGCTGCTGGGCTCGTTGATCGAAAGGTCAACAGTTCGAGTCCGCACAATGGGGTGAACTCTTGTTGCTCCGTCCCAGCTCCTGCCAACCTTGCAGTTCGAAAGCATCCAAAGCCCTCCTTCAGGAACCCTCTGTGAAAGATGTTAGGAGACAGAGTACCCGGAGGAGGGCGTTCTCTGCAGTGGCGCCCCAACTATGGAATGCGCTCCCCAGAAAGGTCTGCCTGGCACCATCATTATATGTATTTCGGTGCCAGGTCAAGACCTTTTTATTTAATCAATATTTTAATATGTTTTAATACTGAATTGTATTGTTGTATTTTATTAATTTGCAGTCAGAGTGGATTGATGATTTATCTATTTTGTAAGCCATCCAGAGACGCAAGTAATTGGATGGCATACAAATTTTATAAATAAATAAATGCAAGTAGATAGAAAGGTACCACTTCAGTGAGAAGGTAACAGTATTCCGTGCACCTCAGTGTTTAGTCATGCTGGCCACATGAGCACAGAAACTGTCTGCAGACAAATTGTGGCTCCCTCGGCTAGGAAACGGAGATGAGCACCACCCCCTAGAGTCAGGCATGACTGGACTTTAATGTCATGGGGAAACCTTTACCTTTTATACATCTAGGGCCAGCCACACATACATCCAGGGCCAGGGCAACAGGATTGCAGCCTAAATGCATGGTAAACATGTCAAACTGAACTAAATGGTAGTGGGACCCAGTAACTATGGCTTCTCATTCTGTACACCCCTTCTCTTTCACATTCAAGATGTAAAGTTTCTATTTTCCATTTAAAAATTGACCACAGTTTTCAATTACAACCAAACTTGTTTTGCAAAATCTAGCTAGTTCATACAAGCCAGGGTCAAATTATTGCTGCTGTTGTTATTGTTATATGTATATCCCAAGGAACTCAAGGTGGCTCACATAATTTTCCTCTTCCTCTCAATTCTGTCTTCATAACAGCGATCCTGTGAGGTAGGTTGGGGTAAGGATCTGTGACTGGCCTAGTCACTCAAGAAGCTCCATGTCTGAGTGAGGACTAGAATCTGTATCTCCTGAGTCCCAGTCCCACACTCTTAACCATGACACCACACTGGCTCTCAGCTGTGCTTTTCCTTGTGGGTTGTGCACTACAGATGTAATCTTATGGCCACCAGACACTGTCTAGATAGCCATCGAAGAGGTCAGGTTTCCTGAGAAATAGAGACAAGGCATTGAAGGCTGGTCTCATGAACTCCAGCTGGTCCATGGGTCTGTGTGGAACCACCAGGAGAATGTTCGCCAATGAAAACAGCAACCAAGCAGGGAGATGAGAGAATGTACTCTCTGTGGGAGCCTCATCTCAATTTGTTTAGGGCCTTGTACACTAGGCCTAGAAATCTCTTCAGTACATAGTAGGCTGCTGCTGTTGTTTTTGTGTGTGAACAAGACATCGCCATCTTATGGTAACCTTACACATGAATACCCTCCAAACTGTCCTGTTCTTGGCCAGCTCTTGCGAATTCAAGGCTGTGGCTTCCTTTATGGAGTCAATCTGTCTTCTATTTGGTCTTCCTTTTCTTCTTCTGCCTTTGACTTTTGCTAGCACGATTGTCTTTGCCAGGGAGCCTTGCCTTCTCATAATATGCCCAAAGAATGACAGCTTCATTTTTTTCATTTTTGCTTCTGTGGATTGATTTGATCTAGGAACCACTTGTTTGTCATTGTAGGATAATCACAAAGTTCTCCTCCAGCATCATGTTTCAAGCACATCAATTTTCTTCCTGTCAGCTTTCTGCACTGTCCAACTTTCACACCCATATATAGTGATCAGGAAGGTTATTCAGCTCAGTGTATCTTCTGTACTGCATTATTACATTATTATTTCATGGCATTTTTATCCCACCTTTCTTCCTCTTGTGAGGAGCCCAGGGTGGCTTCCATAGCACCATTTTATCCCCATAAGAACAACCCTGTGAGGTAGATCAGGCTGAGAGTGAGCAGCCAGTTCAAGTCATCCATTGAGCTTCATGGCCAAATAGGGACCAAAACCCAGATTTCCTTCTGTCACCCTGATTCAACACAAGAGAAATATAATGAATTACAATTGATAGCAATTTCATTTTTACACCACCAAAGAGGTGGTTAACAACAATTCATTGGAAATGTACAGATACATTAAAACAGCATTAAATTCAATATAGAATTTAAAATCAGGGTTAAAAATATTTAACCCATTAAACCCATTCAATAAACAAAGCCCCTGCAAACATAAACATCTCAAATGTGATTAAAAACTTTTAAATGTCATTAAATCTCTCAGCATAGAGGACAGTCTTAACCTGGTGCAGAAAAGATACCAGAGCTAGCACCAGGTGGACCTCCCTTGTCAGTGCACAGCATGAGATAAGCTTCTGTTCATGGCTTCCTCACCAGTTCATGAAGTGCAACGGCAGCTCAGGTATGAGTGCACTTCCACATGCATGCTCACCTGCTGTTGTGCCTCTGGAGAGAAAGCAGCCAGTGCAACTACTTCCAAAAGCAGTGCTGTGGTACCCCCTGTAATCTCCTCATCTGACTTAGTGGAGGACGATTCTCCTCAGAAGGAGTGTGCTCTTTGACACAAAGGGCCTGGTCCAACTGCCGGCACCAGCAGCAAGGCTTTGCACATGGCCAGCAGCCCAAGACGAGCATGGATAGAGGAGTGTGTGGCCAGGAACAGCCACCCTTCCCCGCCAAAGTCAGTGTAGGGACAGCAGGGGCTCCAGGCTGGGAAGCATCAGCAGGCAATCCAGATGGACCAGTACATCAGCTCTGAAGGGAGCAATCACTTACCATTCCTCTTCCCAACAACTTTTTGCTATCTCAAGATCAACTAGAGGGAGCCTCTTCATCATACTACCCACATGATGTCCAAAACAAAATAAAAACGCCCACATAGATCAGACATGACCAATGTTGTGTCTTCATCCACCTCCTGGTCTGTATGGGAAGCTTTTCAACTGAAAATAAATCGAAGCAGCTATTACATGAGTGATCCTATGGCTCTACACCTTGACTGGTGTGTGTGTGGGAGCAGAGAGAGGTAGGATGCTTCAGATTCCCTGCTCTATGACAAAGCTCCAACCTCAAAGCTGAGAATCTGTGCTCCAATCCTCTTTCCTTCAAAAGAGTAGTGATTGGCTGCATCTCTGAAGTCAGAAAAGCATCCCTGACAAAGGAGTAAAGAGTTCATTCTGGAAGGCAGCAAGGTAGGAGACAGCACTGACCAAGATACATGGTGCTGTGAAGCTACAAACATAAGAAAAGCCCTGCTGGATCAGACCAAAGCTCCATCTAGTCCAGCACTCCCTACACATGGTGGCAAACCAGGTGCCACAGGATTCCTGAAGCAGGATGGGTCCAAGACCTCCTCCTGCCCAGGTTCCTCAGCAATGGGTGCATGCAGGCAGGCCACCTCTGGTAAAGGAGGTAGCACCTGGCCAGCAAGACTAGTAGCCACTGATAGTCTCCTCCACCACAGGTAGACAGCATTCTGCCCTCTCTGTCTCCAAAGGTAGACCTTAGGTAGACAGCCAAAAGTCGCCATCCAACTAAATGCAGATCAGGATCTGTGAGGAGGTGAACGTCAACTCTGTCACTCCTGTTCTGTTGGATGCCTGTAGATTTTCAGGTAAGTAAATCGAGCAGGTTGTCACAATCTGACTCCTGTGAAGAGAAGACTATGGGCAGATCATGATGCCGAAGGGGCTGTGGAGATCATCAGTCTTGTGGGCATCATGCCAGTGATAAAAGCACAGAACTCAGGAAGCCCAGATCCAAGGCCCCAGCTTCATACGAAACTCACTTGCTGGTTTTGGAGAAGACAATAACTTTCAGCCTAGGTTGACTCACAGGGTTGTTGCGAGGATAAAACGGAGAGCATCTTGTGCTGCCTCGGGACCTCTGAAGGAAGGGTGTGTTGCCAATGTAAGAGAATACATTTAGAGCAAGAAAGCACCACAGATGGTGGTCCATAAAAGAGCAAGTGAGTTTCTCCAATGCCAAGTGTCAGGAGCGTAAGTTTGCACAGGAAGACGTGCTCCTTCTTGGCAGTGGCTCAAAGACGGTACAAAATCATTGGCAAGGAACGAGCTGGCACGCCTTCTTCATTCACGAGGCACGTGTGGCTCTCCCAGTGCTCTTTTGGCCCAGAGCTACAATAACCTGGCAGGGAAAGCTTTATAGAGGATCTTTAGCGTCTGTAAAGAGTTTTCATCTATTATGTGAGTTTAGAAGCAAATATGCAAATACATTAAAGCTCATACATAGAGTAGCATTGGTTGCTGTGTTTATAGCTTTCTGACTATGCTGGGTGAGGTGGAAGATTTTGGAAAGTTTATCAAGCGTTCATTATGGAAATCAGGATATTCACCATACTGCTGGGGTGGGCAACCTTCAGTGCTAGAACTGCATGCAGCCCTTAGACTAATTTCAAAAGCCCTCTCTGAGCAATCAGTTCAGATCTCTGGTGAAAGTGATCTGTTCCTCTTCTTGAAAGAAGTGAAGGAGAGAGACAAGGGGGTGGCAGGAAAAAAGAGAAGAGGAGAGATGCCTTGCGCAGTCTTGGCTTTGGTTCCACCAACTCTGGCTTGATCCCAGCCTACCTTCAGCATAAAACACTCAACAGATTATCCCAGGGGAATCTTGGTCTTCAGCAGAAAGGGAGGGAAAGGGTTCACCACACCTTCCATATACAGTAATGCTCCAAAGGGCAAGCTAGTGTCTGTATGACCTACAAGCATACCCAAATGTGGTGAGGACCACAGAGGTTTGTGCCACGCACAGTGGTCCCATGGAATATGCTTAGGGGCTCCTCAGCCAAGAAATTGGAAAGTCGGAAAGCCACCACATTGGAAAGCAATCCTGTGGTAGCTCCATTCTAAAGGTTCTTCTTGCTCTTGTTAGATGCTGTCATGTTGTTTCCAATGTACGGCAACCCTATGAATGTAAGCTCTCCAAAATGCCCTGTCCTTGACAGCCCTGCTCAGCTGAGGATAATTATGCTAGAGATAAGTGGTGTTTGTCGTCAGCATTGCACAGACAACCAGTTATTTCCAGCATACCAACCAACTTCTGAGCATAGTAGCAAATATGGGGTCTGGAGTAAGAGGACCAGAAAAGGATCTGAACTGTGGGACAGCAGTGATTCTGCCGAGGTTAAAAGCCCTTGAAGCTTAGAAAAGCAGGTAAATATTTGCCACTGCCAAAATGTGTACAAATATTTCAAAACAGGAGGTGGGAATGTGGTGTTCCTAGAGGGCAGCTTGCAGTTATAATGCTGGTTTCAAATTCAGCCAGAGAGCAGCAATCCAAATAGCTTGACATATCACACTTCTTCTGAATGTGTTATTGGCACTTCTGCAACTAGTTCTGCCCCATGATGCATATATTTCTACTGGCAAGCACACTGGCAGTCAAGCAAAAGTGTCTCCATGATGTTGCAAGCCAGAGAAGTCCTGCTTGCTTCTGCTCTTCCCCCCTACTCCTTTCTCTACCGATTCTGTGAAGAGTTACCCCTCCCCTCCCTTCCCCTCCTCAGCTGCTGCTCCTTCTAGAAAGGAAATTGAACTATGTCTATTTCCTAATCCCCATAAAACTGATTCAGCAGCTAGTAAGCCCCTTAACAAATTCTTCTCCTTGTTCAATACTAGGCTACTTCTGGCACGTCACACTGCAACAAAGCACTATGCGGCTCTTGAGAAAAAGAATATAAAATGGTTGTAGCGCTAGACTCTTTGGAGCTTTCTCGAGAATTGTTGTCTCAGCAATGTGTAGAGGTCCCCTAAGGCTCTATGTAGCCTGACTGATCTGAGCCTGCTTTTAACCTCACCCCCTCTGTGCCACTGTCCAAATCATAAAGGGCTCCTAGCTCCTCTGGTGTGGGAATGGTGAAGACCGCACTGGGAGACTGCCCTCTGTGTCCAGAGAGTTGGATAAAGTTAAATTGTCTTGCACATAAAGTCCCAGGTTGACCGTAATCATGGACTGAATGATGCCTCCTCCACCTCAGAATTCTTCTTAGAGCTAGAGTGTCTAAGAAGCTCTTTGAGGTGTCCTGCATAACCATTCTCCTTTTCCTAGTTGCAAACACTCCCAGTTTGCAGCATCGCTCTTTAAGTTCAGTGCGCCCTAACTGTTGCAACAAAGGCTGATATATACCTAGCGGTACACACAGAACTTTGCACCGAAAGTCCAAGACCTCATAGTCCAGGGCCAAACAACCTGCCAGAGGGTGACAGTTTGCCAAGATGAGCTCCATTTCATTCCTGTTGCCATAATGATGCTATGCTCTCAGTGAGTTTAAAAAGCAACACTGCACATGCCCAGAGGGGGTTGGGTTGGGGTGGGTTCAGTACTGTAAGGCATCAGGATTGATAAACAGTTTTAGTGGGGTGGTCTTTCAACGTATCAGGCATTAAAAGCAAGGAATAATGGCTGGAGGGGTGAAATGCTGCATGTTGTTGCTTGAAGTGATATTTGGTGCATTGAGAGAGTTCAATCTGGGGGCTAAAATTACCTAGCTCTCCCACTCCCCATAGCTCTACCCTTTGCAACAAGAGAAAGAAGGTAAACATCAATGCAGAGCAATGGATGACAGAGGGGCTTTAAGGTAAATACATCCACAATTTATCCAGCCCAATGCTTTTCCGATTTCTCTTTGTCGGAGATGCTAGTAAAACAAAGCAACATCTTATTTCCTATGTGCTTTTTTTCCCTTAAACAAATGATCGCTCTATAACAGGCCACATTGGAAATAGAATGTAATAGGAAATAGCTGTTTCAACAGTGTCCCAGATGAAGAGAAATCGAAAGTGCATTGGACTGAATAAATTGTATTTGCATCTCCCTCTTTTCTCATCTGAGACCTCATCCCCTGAACCAGCCCTGCCTGAACGCTGTTTTTCCCCTCCACAAAGCTATGATACCATTAAGTGAGTTGGACACTCGTCGGATGTCATGGGAATGGCAGCACTTTGTCATTTATTAATTCTATTGTTACTGCCAGGGAAAGAGTGAGGTGCTTGTACTGTTTTCTGTCTCACTTCCCAAAATACCTTGGCTGGCCATGCATATTATCCACCTTGACTTGCAGGTTGCAGATCTGTCATTTGCTGCTCTATATCAGATAGCAAAATGCTTCACCTGATAAATTCCTTTAAATTAGCTCATCCCAAAATTGGAATATGGAAGCCAGCAAAACCCACACTCTCCAGGGTCCCTCAAATTCAACGTCAAAGCTTTTTCTGTCTTGGGTCCAAATCAGACTGCATGTAGTTCTTTTGTATGAAAACCCATGCTTATTTTTATCTGTGTTTTCTTAAATAGATGCATATTTTGAAATGTATGCATTTCCTCCCCTTCATTAAAGCATGTTTGCATGCATTTTTCCAAAGAATGCATTTTCCTGTGCATATTTCAATAGTACACATTTTTCCTCCCATATTTTTCTTTATCCCATGGCGTCCGTTGCAAGCTCCAAAATCTATAACCTTTGACTTCAGATTGCATTCAGGTCCACATTAAAGCCTCATTTCAATCACCTTTCAGGATTGGGGAATAGTCCTTTCTGTTTTTTTAATGGAAACTATATTTGACAGATTTTGGAAAATGAAAATATGAATGGATACTGCCCCTCAATGGCATCTGAAGTTATTGGCCTTGTAGGGGGAGGGGGAGGATTTGTTTGTACATTTCTCATAGTATAGTTTTGCCTGTTCATAGTTCCCTCTTGCACTTGCGCCTGCATCCACACACACACACTCACGAGCAGGAAGGTGGAGCATCTGGGTAGTTCAGAAGAAGTGCCATCAAATGCATCCAAAAGGAACAGGACCCGTGTGTGATGCTCTCCTGATCACGGCCCCTTTCAGGTTTCAGTGTCCCGTTCTCTTCTCCCCAGATTTCCATTCTCGCTCACAATAGCCATTCAGCATGTAGTGTCTGCTGAACGTGTCCATGCAAGTGAGGCTGCTTCTGCGGTCAACATGCATGCAGAACTCTGGGGCGCTGTGGGTGGGGCTTGCACCCCCAACCCCTGCTCACAGGTTGGCCCTGTATCTTCCGATGAACGCCTGATGAGGATATGTGATTTTAGAAGATTGAGAAAGGCATGCCTATAAATTGGTTTGAATACATGAGTCAGATCCTAGATTATAGGTGAAAACTACTGCATAAACTTAACTGAACATAAAGGTGTGATCCTATGTATATTTCGAAGGGATGATTCAGTTGTAATTGCTGCAGGTTGGTTGTTCTATGTTAATTTTCGTTGTTGGTGTGTTTTTAAGTTTTGTCAAATGCCCAGAAAGTTCCAGGTATTGGGTGGTATAAAAATGAAATTGATAACTAAATAAGCAAGTCTTGCAATGATCAGTGGTCTCCAGCCAGCTATGCTTCAGGGCTCAGCTTTTGGAGCTGCAGAATACGGGTAAGAACAAGATTATGTGCTAAGATACCCAGATCAGACAAATGAGGGGGAAACTAGGTAAAAACAGGCCCTTCTCATGATCAAAATATTTTATTTATTAAGCTTTTACAGTTATTTAAGCTTTCTGAGCAGTTCACAAACCAGTCAGAAAATATTTTTTATTTATTTATTTTTATTTATTAAAACATTTCTATGCCACCCCATTCGCCGAAGCCTCGGGGTGGCTCACATCATTAAGTTAAAATAATTATAATATAAATTAAAAATATAAATATTAAATTAAAATACAATATACTCTTTTCCTGTCTGATTGAGCCAAAAAAGAGGGCAGGGGAATGGGCATGTGATTTTCAGAGAAGGGAAGTGAGCTCAAAAATCACTGGTTCTCTTCCTGTCCCAGTATTCAGTTCTGACTGTGGCCAACCGTAAGCCTCTTGGAAGTCACAAGCAGGACCGAAATGCAATGGTACCCTGCCATGGATGTCCTCCAGTCAATGCCCATGTTGCCCCATGCTGCCTCTGGTCCCAAAGCTTCCCAGTGTTTCCGTGATAGAAATGGGCCAGATGAATTATGGGCATGCTTCCCAAACTAGCTTCCTCTTTGCCCCATTGTCAGGGGTCAGGGAAAGCTGGCTCCAGTATTAGTGGGCTGTTACAAGCACTCTGGGTTTTTGTCTGACTTCTAAAGGCACTATGCATGGTGCTGAATGCCTTGCTGGAAAGGCTTCGGCACCATGGTTGGCTCCTGAAAAGTACAGACTGAAGCCCTGAGCAAATACAGTACCCCACTGATGATAGAACCACCAATCTTCACAGCTGGAGAAGTACATGGTAGCAAGGAAAGGATTTGTGTCATTATCTGTATCCACAAAACATGCACAAATATGTAAGGATGCACTGACCCAAGGAAATGAGGCCTGTTTGAGCTCAACAGACCCTTTCTTACTTCCAGTCCAATAACTGGGAGTGAGCCAAGTCAAGTTTTTCTTCACAAGCTTCTTTAGCTAAAACAAAGCCCAGTTCTTAAACTGCTAATGAAATTTGTGCAAATACACACCCAGAAGCAATGCAGCCTTAACAATTGGTGCAGCATCAGCCAATGTGCACAACTTACAATGTGAGAACATTGTGATTGGCACCAGTTTGCCAATTCTGCACAAATTGTGCTGAAGCTGCATGGCCGATGGGAGCTTATTTGAGCAGACTGTGGTCCAACTTAGATATGGAAGTCTGTGAGCTGCCTCAACTTGAATCACAGCCAGTCGGAGCCCACACAGAGCTACAAATCCAGATTGGGGTGGGGGGGGCGAATTCTGCAAATCCATCAGATTTTCACCCTCCTAGCAGGTCACTCAAACATCTCTACATGTGCATTCTTACCCTACCAGTGTAAAGCAGGACCCAGCCAACTGTGTGGGGAAGCAGTTTGTCAGTGAAATCCGTGCCACAAAGTTAATGCATGAATCAACCCTTTGTTAGAGACAGAAAAAGAAAAGTGTAGGAAAGGATGAAAGGATGCTGCACAAATGCCAAAACCCACAAGCCATTGACAAACTTCACTGTCTCGTTAGTTAAGAGACTATTCACTCAGTTAAAGCCCAACTGATAGTCACGGTAGGAATTTATTACAGATCATTTAACCTGGTTTCAGGGAGAAGTTACTCCTGTATAAACAGAGTAGACTCAAAGTCATATATTATCTTTAACTGAAAGGCATCTTTGATGATCTAGCACAATCCACTAGCTACTATAACAATTAAGCTCTTTGGATCAACTTCTTAAAAGAATGTTTGACAACTGTAAATCAGCTTTGGAATAATAAAAATGTTAATGCAGTAAGTAGCAATGCAGTTGATGAGACATGGAACAAAAGTGTAAAATGAATTGACTCATTCTGCAATGTCAATATACTACACAAATGGGATAGAATACTCTGGGATGTGTGGGGAGTCACAGAACACGTATCTTATGTGTGCAAGAACCCAGGTTCAAACCTTGCTGTGTCCAGATAGGATTGGGAAAGACCCCTATCTGGAAGCTGGGACAGCCACCACCAATCAAGGTAGACCAGCCTTCCATATTCCAAACAGGTGTCCTTCAAATGCTTTGGACTTCAGCTCCCTTCAGCCAAGTCAGCATGAGCAAGAGACAAGAATGCTGGGAGCTGTAGTCTAAAACATTTGATGGACACCAGTTTGGGAACGACTAGTGTACACAGTAATGAAGGCAGATGGTCTACTGGTCTGACCTGATGAAGTACAGTTTCCTAAATTTTGCTTAAGTTGCACTGGAATCAGAGATGCCAACCAACTTTTCTTGAGCTGGTAAAAATCCTCATGAGTTTGGATTGAAATCCTCCCCAGAGAAGAACACTGGGCTTCCTCCTCGACCTACTCTGCCAGCCCCTCCAAATTCTCCAATATCTCCATTAGGTGTGATCCCAATCTGAATTCAGCTGTTGGCTGAATTTCACTGAATGGAAATAGGAACGTTGTGTAGCACCCGAGTTCTCATACGAAGGACCACTGCCTGAGGCAGTCCACTCAACCGCACTTAAGCCTTGTTGTGGAAGGTGCTGCTTCAGTGCTGGGCAACCTGAGGCCTTGAGCATCTACCTGTTTTAATATATATGTTGACTAAAACTTTCTGGTCCAGGTACCTACTGGACCTAGTTGCATGTACAGTGGAGTCAAGGTATATTTCTCAGTGGAGAACAAGCTGCTTCTAAGCCTGGGAATTTGTTTTCAGAGTCATAACTGAGTTCACATTCCTTTCATACAAAAATCTGTTTTTCCCTTGGTTTTCCTTTCAACACTTTGAAAGGTGGGTCATTTGTTATTGCTTCTGCTGCTGTTGCCAAACAACTAGAAATTGCAAACCCTTGTTAGATCTATCAAGAGAGGTGAGACTACCTACCTGCCCAACAGATCTTGACTATTCCTTCCATTTTCATTTCCTTTGCAACATTCCACCAAGAAGGTATTTGCCCTGTGATGTTATCAACAGTTCAAAGTGAGGCCTTACTGATACCTGGAATGACAGTTTGTGCATCTCCGTGTTTCGGTGTTTATTTGTGTTTATCCACTAGTGCTGTAGCAAAAGTTTCTCCCGCATTATTTGACCACTCCAATCCAATTTGATGGAAATGAAATTGCTTTAGAAGAGCAGTTCAGAGGAGAACACTTCAAATAGATGCTTGTGGGTTGGGTGCATGTTTCTTACCTGATATATGAGGTTGTCACGACTGTAACAGTCCTGCCTTTCAGGGTACAGCCATCTCTCCAGAAGCCTGCTGTGTCCCTGACTTCCTGGAAGACAGCGTGACTCATTCTTCTCACAGGACTTTTTCAGATCAGCAGCCTGAGGAGATACAGAGACATAGTGAGATGTGTAATAGAAAGAAAACATACAGCACCATTGACTGCATCACCATGATTAGATAAGCTCAAAAATGCCACAAAAGGAAATTACAGAGCACGCTTAAAATGAGGCTGAACCATGGAAGCCTCTTTCAAGGGGGAATAAAACTTCAGGAAATCAGGGGACAGTTGGTCTACTTCTTCCTTCTCCAGGAGGGAGGGAAGAGCCACCCTCCCACCTGGAGGATGCAACACAGGGGGTAGGTGGCCAGTACATTCCACACCGCCACCACTTGGAATGACAGTGCAGGAAAAATAGAAGAAAAAGAAAGCAACTGTGCTACAACTTCTGCCCACAGAGAGGATATACACATGCTTGATGGAGAAACAAGAAGGCTTAAACAGATGGTACCCTTTATTCATGCCGCTCATCATCCTTCACATTTGATGTACTTGAGAGAAACACATCTGAGCATCCTGGTTTTGACACTGAGAAAAATGGGCATGTAAGGAGTTTTCATTCTCTGTGCTAGCACATCTGGCCCAGTCCTCTCTGATATTACTGAAATAAAGTAGGGCCACTTGTTTGGGTAGGAGGAAGAGCAAATAGAATGAATGGGTGGATAAATGAATGAATGAACGAATTAATGAACTAGCCTTTTCCAAAGGGGGAAGTAGCTGATACTCCACCACTGTAGCATTTTGTAGATCTCAATTTCTATATATAAATTTTCTGCCATAGAGGAAATAAGTGTATTATACCCCATACATGAGACTGAGAATGTTCTTGCCCATCTGGAAGAACTCCTGCCCTCCAGTTCCATATTTGCAATAACTGAAGCATGTGTGATCTAGAGGTGAGCAGAAACCCCCCTCAGGGCAATTTGATGGTATTATTTGTGCTGTACAGAAGCAGGGGGTATTTTCTGCTGCTTTCATGGGGGAGGCAAATTGGATAAATTGTGAAAATCCAGGGGACTTACATATAAGATCCCAGCAGTAGAGGCCTCCTAAAGTGTTTCTGCCTTTCCACCAGGAAATGAAAGATTTGTTGGTATTTGAAATGGAGTCCATCAGGCAGTGTCCACATTGTCCTGTAAGAGGCCCA